>NC_084746.1:21780670-21875670 GCF_033978785.1 Entelurus aequoreus
CTGAAAAGCTTCAAAAATGTGTCTCCTCAGTTCCAAAACATTTACTGAGTGTTGTTAAAAGGAAAGGCCATGTAACACAGTGGTAAAAATGCCCCTGTGACAACTTTTTTGCAATGTGTTGCTGCCATTAAATAAAAAAAAAAAAATGAAGTTACTCAGTTCGAACATTAAATATCTTGTCTTTGCAGTCTATTCAATTGAATATACATGTAAGTTGAAACGGATTTTCAAATCCTTGTATTCAGTTTTTATTTACTAATTACACAAGGTGCCAACTTCACTTATTTTGGGTTTTGTAGATTTGGTGCTTCCCGTTGACACTAGCTTATAAACAAATCATAATGGAAGTGTGTCAGCGTAGCATAACTGTAGGAGTGGTGAAACTCCGCTTCACAACACACCTAATATGCGCCTGGTTTGCCAGAGAATAAGATGTAGCAGAAATGATCTGTGATACACTTTAGCCACATTGTCGCTATAGTTATCAAGTAGAGGTACATATTAGAAGTGAAAGAGAGATGTAGTTTGCCTAATGCATTTATTCACAAGTCAAATACAAGTGGTAACAAAAGTATTTGCCGTGCGTGTGAGAGCTAACATCCGCCACCACAAGCCCAGAAAGTGTGCGTTACCAAAGCGTGAAGAAAACCATTATCACATCTGTAAGTGCGAAGAATACACAGCTTAGGGACACTCTTCTGTGGTTTGGCAACTCTTTGAACGCCACCGCTGTCCTTATTTTATTATTTGCTGAATTTCCCCCAGGGATCAATTAAGTACTTTATATTCTATTCTATTTCACCAGGAAGGCACAGTGTGGCCTAAGGCCATTGCTGAACGCATCTCTTTTTATTATGGCACATTGTAAAAATAAAATAAACAAAAAGACATATTGTAATGAGAAAAAGACTGAAATACTGATACTAATAACAAAAACGCAACGGTACTGCACATTCCTTGTGTGTTAAACATACTTAGCCAATAAAGCTGATTGTGATGATGACGTCACTTTACCACCATATTAAAAGAATAATAACAGTTTTGTTAGTTGTATATACAAACCCTGTTTCCATATGAGTTGGGAAATTGTGTTAGATGTAAATATAAACAAAATACAATGATTTGCAAATCCTTTTCAACCCATATTCAATTGAATGCACTACAAAGACAAGATATTTGATGTTCAAACTCATCAACTTTTTTTTTTTTTGCAAATAATAATTAACTTAGAATTTCATGGCTGCAACACGTGCCAAAGTAGTTGGGAAAGGGCATGTTCACCACTGTGTTACATCACCTTTTCTTTTAACAACACTCAATAAAAGATTGGGAACTGAGGAAACTAATTGTTTAAGCTTTGAAAGTGGAATTCTTTCCCATTCTTGTTTTATGTAGAGCTTCAGTCGTTCAACTGTCCGCTGTCGTATTTTACGCTTCATAATGCGCCACACATTTTCGATGGGAGACAGGTCTGGACTGCAGGCGGGCTAGGAAATTACCCGCACTCTTTTTTTACGAAGCCACGCTGTTGTAACACGTGCTGAATGTGGCTTGGCATTGTCTTGCTGAAATAAGCAGGGGCGTCCATGAAAAAGACGGCGCTTAGATGGCAGCATATGTTGTTCCAAAACCTGTATGTACCTTTCAGCATTAATGGTGCCTTCACAGATGTGTAAGTTACCCATGCCTTGGGCACTAATGCACCCCCATACCATCACAGATGCTGGCTTTTGAACTTTGCGTTAATAACAGTCTGGATGGTTCGCTTCCCCTTTGGTCCAGATGACACGATGTCGAATATTTCCAAAAACTATTTCAAATGTGGACTCGTCAGACCACAGAACACTTTTCCACTTTGCATCAGTCCATCTTAGATGATCTCGGGCCCAGAGAAGCCGGCGGAGTTTCTGGATGTTGTTGATAAATGGCTTTCGCTTTGCATAGTAGAGCTTTAACTTGCACTTACAGATGTAGCGACAAACTGTATTTAGTGACAGTGGTTTTCTAAAGTGTTCCTGAGCCCATGTGGTGATATCCTTTAGAGATTGATGTCGGTTTTTGATACAGTGCCGTCTGAGGGATCGAAGGTCACGGTCATTCAATGTTGGTTTCCGGCCATGCCGCTTACGTGGAGTGATTTCTCCAGATTCTCTGAACCTTTTGATGATATTATGGACCGTAGATGTTGAAATCCCTAAATTTCTTGCAATTGCACTTTGAGAAACGTTGTTCTTAAACTGTTTGACTATTTGCTCACGCAGTTGTGGACAAAGGGGTGTACCTCGCCCCATACTTTCTTGTGAAAGACTGAGCATTTTTTGGGAAGCTGTTTTTATACCCAATCATGGCACCCACCTGTTCCCAATTAGCCTGCACACCTGTGGGATGTTCCAAATAAGTGTTTGATGAGCATTCCTCAACTTTATCAGTATTTATTGCCACCTTTCCCAACTTCTTTGTCACATGTTGCTGGCATCAAATTCTAAAGTTAATGATTATTTGCAACAAAAAAAAAAGTTTATCAGATTGAACATCAAATAAATTGTCTTTGTAGCATATTCAACTGAATATGGGTTGAAAATGATTTGCAAATCATTGTATTCCGTTTATATTTACATCTAACACAATTTCCCAACTCATATGGAAACGGGGTTTGTACAAATATTGAAGATCTTTGCTCCTTCTCAACTCTGTAGTAATATTATTTTCACAAAATACAACCTATAGTACGTTAATGTTAAAGGCCTACTGAAACCCACTACTACCGACCACGCAGTCTGATAGTTTATATATCAATGATGAAATCTTAACATTGCAACACACGCCAATGCAATTTTAAATTTCCCGCGAAACTTCCGGTTGAAAACGTCTATGTATGATGACGTTTGCGCGTGACGTCGATGGTTGAAACGGAAGTATTCGGACACATTGTATCCCAATACAAACAGCTCTGTTTTCATCGCAAAATTCCACAGTATTCTGGACATCTGTGTTGGTGAATCTTTTGCAATTTGTTTAATGAACAATGGAGACTGCAAAGAAGAAAGCTGTAGGTGGGATCGGTGTATTAGCGGCTGGCTGCAGCAACACAACCAGGAGGACTTTGACTTGGATAGCAGACGCGCTATCCGACGCTAGCCGCCGACCGCATCGATGATCGGGTGAAGTCCTTCGTCGCGCTGTCGAACGCTGGAACGCAGGTGAGCACGGGTGTTGATAAGCAGATGAGGGCTGGCGTAGGTGGAGCGCTAATATTTTTATCATAGCTCTGACGAGGTCCCGTAGCTAAGTTAGCTTCAATGGCGTCGTTAGCAACAGCATTGCTAGGCTTCGGCAGGCGGCACAGCATTAACCGTGTAGTTACAGGTCCAGTGTTTGGTTCGGTGTCTCCTGATAGTAGTATTGTTGATCTTCTGTCTATCCTTACAGTCAGGGGCTTATTTATTTTGTTTCTATCTGCATTTAAGCACGATGCTATCACGTTAGCTCCGTAGCTAAAGTGCTTCACCGATGTATTGTCGTGGTGATAAGTCACTGTGAATGTCCATTTTGCGTTCTCGACTCTCATTTTCAAGAGGATATAGTATCCGAGGTGGTTTAAAATACAAATCCGTGATCCACAATGGAAAAAGGAGAGAGTGTGGAATCCAATGAGCCCTTGTACCTAAGTTACGGTCAGAGCGAAAAAAGATACGTCCTGCACTGCACTCTAGTCCTTCACTCTCACGTTCCTCATCCACGAATCTTTCATCCTCGCTCAAATTAATGGGTTAATCGTCGCTTTCTCGGTCCGAATCGCTCTCGCTGCTGGTGTTAACAATGGGGAAATGTGAGGAGCTCTTCAACCTGCGACGTCACGCTACTTCCGGTACAGGCAAGGCTTTTTTTTATCAGTGACCAAAAGTTGCGAACTTTATCGTCGATGTTCTCTACTAAATCCTTTCAGCAAAAATATGGCAATATCGCGAAATGATCAAGTATGACACATAGAATGGATCTGCTATCCCCATTTAAATAAAAAAAATTCATTTCAGTAGGCCTTTAAATCTTACTTGTGAAAAGTAATCCCCCGATTCTTATTTTCAACAGTCCGCTCATTTGAGCAGGAAAACGCTGAACACCAGCCCGGCATCTTTGTTTTCTACCTTTCAACTGTTAGTTTAGGCTGCTCGCCGGCTCCTCATCACCACTTCAAGATGGCGGACAAATTGCTTGCGTCACAGCAGCCACTGCTGCGTCTACTTATAAGATGTCTATGGTTATAACGTCATTGCAAACACGGCAATCTGCGTCCACTGCAGTTCGCTACCTTATTCATACTTTTTGTTAAGTGATTTTTTCTAAGCATGAGGTACCTACACATAACATTACGTTAGTCAATGTATCACATACAGTAACGTAACGTTAGACGGCGCTCAGCAGCACAGCATATTTTAGTCACCTACAAAATGACAAACATAGTCAAATAAAGGTCAGTTAAAATGTATACTATATTAAGAATATGTGTACATATTGCATAGAGTCCTGACATCTAAAAAGTACAACTCTGTTCCTTGTTATGTTCATGTATTTGTTATGTTTTTCATGTGTACGCACACATCAACACACATACAGTATTAGATGAGATCAATGAGAAGGTAAGAACAGGATATGAATTGCTGTGGAACTAGTTACAATGCAATATGCCATGGAAATACAATGTTAACACTTTTGTGCAAATAAGTACAGTTGCACTGGTTTTTTCCAAATGTGTTTATTCTGTAAAGGAATGAGTTACATGTTTAAAATGACTGGTTATGTCAGCACTATTTTTTTTCCTGCAACTTCAAATGCACTTGTTTTAATAAATAAATACAGCGTTTTAAAAGCATACACAATGTTTACACAATGTGTAAATATATTAGTCTGTGGTTAAAAGGACTTGAAAGGACTCAAAACTCAAAATGCAGGACTTGGGACTTGACTTGGGACTTTCCAGTCTTGACTTTGGACTTGACTCGGGACTTGCCTGTCTTGACTCGGGACTTGACTCGAGACTTGAGGGCAAAGACTTGAGACTTACTTGTGACTTGCAAAACAATGACTTGGTCCCAACTCTGGTGTACAGCATTTGTACTTATGTACTCAGAGCATACACGGGCACCAATTCAGCCACAATAAGAACGGAAGCTGTAAAATTAGGTGAAATGCTCTTAATTATTTCGTGCCATGAATAATAATGTTATTATTGTCTGTGTTGCAGTCTGACTATGGGCCAACTCTACGACAAGGAGAGGGATGAAGACGGCTTCTTGTACGTGGCCTACAGCGGGGAGAACACTTTTGGTTATAAAAAGGCTTTTACTACCCCACAGCGTTAACACACACCCATGCACACCCACACACACTCACAATATTTAATTGAAAGCAATGAAATGCAAAATGAAAATGTAATCATTGAAGTATTGTAGTACTACTACATATACAGTGCAGTACTGTGCAATAACATCCAGTAAGCATCCCCTATTGATTTACATGTTACATATCTATCTATATATGTATATGTATACATATATATGATAGATAGATAGATAGATATTATGGCTGTCAAGTGATTAATTTTTAATCAGATTAATCACACTCTACAACTGTGATTAATCATGATTAATCACAGGTTATTTGCTTGCATAAATAATAGAGAGAGAGAGAGAATACTGTACGTGTTTCAGCAACACGAGGTGTAATCATGTTGCATCATAATTCATATATAATAATAATAAAAATTGTGGATTAGATTGATAAAAGGCATCTGAATTGAGGAGAGTACATGTTCTGTATCATCACCAGGATAGTACCGTGTTGTAGAGAGTACACAAAAGTCATACTTGAGTACACAAATAAGAGACTTTTTCTCTGTTGTAGGCGTTACTACTAAGTTTGCTAATGATCCGATACCAATGGTCAGTATTGCCGATGCGATACTGACCATTGGTATCATTGAACAATTTGTGGCATGGCAAGATTTGTTACTCACGATTATGACCCGAACAAGGATTGAAGGTAAACAAATCAAAACACAATTGTTATCAACACTTATTTGTGAACAACACAACAATATAAAATAAATAAATAATACCTTTTAAGTACAAATGAGTCAAGAAAAGCAAGTTTGGTTCTTATTTTTTACAGTGTTTTTTTATTGGAAACTCTCAAAATAATGTCAAATATGTGTCTATCACATTTACAGTTAAGAAAAGACACATTTGAGTATATATATATATATATATATATATATATATATATATATATATATATATATATATATATATATATATATATATATATATATATATATATATATACAAACTATCGTTCAAAAGTTTGGGGTCACATTGAAATGTCCTTATTTTTGGAGGAAAAGTACTGTACTTTTCAATGAAGATAACTTTAAACTAGTCTTAACTTTAAAGAAATACACTCTATACATTGCTAATGTGGTAAATGACTATTCTAGCTGCAAATGTCTGGTTTTTGGTGCAATATCTACATAGGTGTATAGAGGCCCATTTCCAACAACTATCACTCCAGTGTTCTAATGGTACAATGTGTTTGCTCATTGGCTCAGAAGGCTAATTGATGATTAGAAAATCCTTGTGCAATCATGTTCACACATCTGAAAACAGTTTAGCTCGCTACAGAAGCTACACAACTGACCTTCCTTTGAGCAGATTGAGTTTCTGGAGCATCACATTTGTGGGGTCAATTAAACGCTCAAAATGGCCAGAAAAAGAGAACTTTCATCTGAAACTCGACAGTCTATTCTTGTTCTTAGAAATTAAGGCTATTCCACAAAATTGTTTGGGTGAACCCCAAACTTTTGAACGGTAGTGTATATATATATATTCCCCTCGGGGATGAATAAAGTATTTCTGATTCTGATATATATATATATATATATATTATTTAAACTACTTGAAAAGTGTACTCCGATAACTTCAAAGTTACTAAGATGTCTGAAGGAGTGAGTTTTTAGCATAGAATTACAAGTACAGTACATCAGGATACGAGTGCTTACAAGCAGGGCAGTTGCTAAGAATTTAGGGGCCCCCTGAAAGAATATTGGTGTGGCCCCCACTACCTCCTTCATTCCGTGTGTGTGGCAGTGTGGGGCCTTAGAATCGACGGGACTGCTTACACACATTTTAAAATACAAGCTGTCACTCAACTTTTGGTGGGCTTTAAATTATGATCCTCCTCATCACTATTCGGTGTAGTGAAAGTCACGGTGAACCTAGTAAGATTCCACCAAAACATCCGGTCTTACTCGCTAGCATGAGTTACTTTGTTTTTCCAAGCGTGGGAAGGAAGTAATTGAGTGTCAAGGACAGTGTTGAGACAAAGAAGTGGATGATATTCATTGAAAAAAAAGAAATAAATCATCAAAAACATGACCAATCTAGCTAGATAACAAGCTAACCTAACAAGCTAATGCTCGCTGACTTCATGAAGCAGTTGGAGCGTAGCACGACTAGTCTGCACCACACTGAAGAGTGAGTCGATAACGCCAGCCAAAGACGTTAAAATAATATCCAAACATTTATCCATGAAAATATGGAGAAGCTGATGATGGTGTGCTTGACGGAGAAGCAGCTGGAAGGAGATACGGTAGAGGTCCCCTTTCCAAGGTAAATACTGTACATTATTTCAGAAAATATTGTACTTGTTTTCACGATTGTTTTTCATACAATATGTGTTATTTAAAAGTATGTTTTTCATTTTAAAATGCTTGTTTCGTGGTCAAGTTGTGTGCTGTTTTGGGGACCAAGCACCGATAAATGGATTTGAATTCATTTCAATGTACGAACACTGTCACAGATCCAATTAAACTTGTATCCTAAAGTACTACACATAGATTCTTTGCGAATAGCATTTTGAGAGAAATTCAACAAAATTATGTATTTTAAGAATAGATTAAAAAAAAGAAAAGAAAAGGAAGATATTGTAGGCAAAAAGGTTGCTTCTTTTTCTTTTTCACCATTTAGTTTTCTCATTCTTCTTGCAGTATTTGACAAAAATAAAATGAATACAAGTGTTTACAGCGGTACTGTGTTGAATGAATAATACACAATATGTACTGTACTTCACAGCTTTCTTCTCATTTTTCATTGTGTTCCTAAATGCCACAGAAGTTGCTCATTATTTTAGTGTTATTGTGTTTTTTTTTTAATACAATATTTTCAAGTATGTACCATTGGAGTCTTATGAGCTAGTAACATTCATAATGTGACCATATTCATATATTAATACATATATTAAAAAGTTCACCAATACTACTACTGTACTACTGTATTGTGAAGGTGCCTGCAAACTTGCTAGTAAGTACACAAACTACAGGGTGCCGCTAAAGTTTGCACACGTACAGTAGGCAGAAATGCATGTACAGTACAGGCCAAAAGTTTGGACACACCTCATTCAATGCGTTTTCTTTATTTTCATGACTATTTACATTGTAGATTGTCACTGAAGGCATCAAAACTATGAATGAACACATGTGGAGTTATGTACTTAAAAAAAAAGGTGAAATAACTGAAAATATGTTTTATATTCTAGTTTCTTCAAAATAGCCACTCTTTGCACACTCTTGGCATTCTCTCGATGAGCTTCAAGAGGTAGTCACCTGAAAGGGTTTTCACTTCACAGGTGTCATAGTTTTGATGCCTTCAGTGACAATCTACAATGTAAATAGTCATGAAAATAAAGAAAATGCATTGAAATGAGAAAGTGTGTCCAAACTTTCGGCCTGTACTGTATAAAAAACAAATTCATATTTATTTTTACTTTAATGTGAGTATAGCATGAATAGATGTGTAAATATGTACATGTTCTTCTTTTTTAAAACATAATTTTTCACGTTTAAATCATCTATTTAAATGTATTTGTATTGTTTAAGGTATATGTTTATTTCAAACAGTATATGACCCGAATAATAATTACATACATGAAACCAAAATAGTCCCATGCAATGTTCCTCTGCGCTTTGGATACTTGTCATGTTTTTCTATCAAAGTGTGACAATTCATGTTAGGATATTCAGTATTTGTTTGGATCAGCACTTATTGATTATTACATGTGTTGTAAAGACATAATTAATACAAATGCATCAAACAGATGTTTTGTCACATAACTGAAAGATTCATCAGTAACTATCTTTTTTCTTTTTTTTTTTTAAATAACTTTCTGCATATAGTAAAAATACATGAATTGTATTCATAATATATATAATGATAATGGTTATGACAACTAACCTGCTTTATCGCACACAACAGAATGTTTGTTCAGGTATGTACTGTACAGTGGAACACGTTTATGTCGACATTACTCAGACTGGCGGACCTGTGTTGACATAAGTGGTTGTTGACATAAGCTATTACTTGTGATTTTGTCCAGAGAAATAATGTGTGAAAATAAAAGATTTTTAGTTGTGACAAGCTTTTCCTCCATTTGTTTCCTCATAATCCTGTTTTTATTATATTTTATATTTTTATCTAACAGCTGCTGTGATAATTTGCTTGTAACCTTTGACTACAATGACAATAAAGCTTTCATACATGAACTAATATTTCTTCTAGTGCCTAACTAATAAATAACTATTACAATAATAATATTTTGTTAGTGTTTGTGTTAAAATCCAGGTCAATACTGCCATACTTTCTTTTTTTGCACTGGACAGGAAATGACCAAAAGTTATGCTGCTTAGTGATGAACAATACTACAACACATGTCAACATAAATGGAAAATGTTTTCCGAGAAACAAGCGGTCGACCATGAATGTCGACTCAAGCGGTCTCGTTTTAGCAGTGGTGGGCCCTCAGGGCCAGCGAGGCCCTCTCTGCAGGCCCAACATAAATAAATACATCCATCCATTTTCTACCGCTTAAATCATGTAATAGGCTTTCAATATACTTTTTGATACAAATTGTACCACTTTTGTTTGCTTTGGTACAGGCCTGTTACCAGGCCAGATGCCAGTGTGGGCAAAAGACCTCTGCAGAGAAAGCTACACACTGCCATCCATTGCCTTATTGCATAGGTGTCAAAGTCAAGGTCCGCGGCCAGATGAATGATCTATGGCCCTCGGGATGATATTTCATTAGTACTACAACCGCAGCACGGTGGAACAGGGGTTAGTGCATGTGCCTCACAATATGAAGGTCCTGAGTAACCCTGAGTTCAATCCCAGGCTCGGGATCTTTCTGTTGGGCGTTTGCATGTTCTCCCCTGTGACTGCGTGGGTTAAGAGTTGGACAATATCGGATATCGGCAAAAAAGCCATTATCGGACATCTCTACTTTGTATGGTAACTTTCGCCCTGCCCCCCATCCCGCGCAGGCATCGCTCACTACCCGTACATTACATTTCCCCCTTTAACCAATTGTTTGCACTACATAAAACATATCAATAGTGGTATGCACTAGGTAAACTTGTTCCAACCCCAAAAACTCTCTCTGACTAAATCAATTAACATACAGTCGTGGTCAGAAGTTTACATACCCTTGTAAAGAACAGTCGTGGCTGTCTTGAGTTCCCAATAAATTCTACAACTCTTATTTTTTTGTGATAAAGTGATTGGAGCACATATTAGTTGGTCACAAAAAACATTCATGAAGTTTGGTTCTTTTTTCTTGAATTTTTGGTTCATCGTACTGGTATAGTATCGCGGTACTAATGAATCAAAAACAGTACTATACTCTGTTTGAAAAGTACCGGACCAGTTCTCGGCCATGACGGCTCGTCGTCGTCACGTCGTGACATTGCTGATTTACGAGCAGAGGAGCATGTTCGGCAGCGCACAATCACGGTGTACTTACGAGCAGACACAGTGTGTAGACCGAAAAGGGAGAATGGACGCATTTTGGACTAAAAACTAAAGATAAAGGTGAAGTTATAACACTGAAACACCCTCAGGAAAAGGTGCTTTCAGACATGGCTAGCTAGCTAGCGGCGAACATCCAACGTCCATGTTTTAGCTACTTCTAAATCACTAATCCTCGCTTCCATGGCGACAAATAAAGTACGTTTCTTACAAATATCATCCCTGCAGGACGAGGAATAGCTAAACATGCTTCACTACACACCGTAGCTCACCGGCGTCACAATGTAAACAAACGCCATTGGTGGATCTACACCTGACATCCACTGTAATGATACCAAGTGCAGGAGCGTATCTAGTCGATACTACTATGATTACATCAATATTTTTTATCGTCACACAATCTTTTTTCCTTTTTTAAAAAAAATTCATTTTATGTTTATGAACTCAGGAAATATGTCCCTGGACACATGAGGACTTTGAATATGACCAATGTATGATCCTGTAACTACTTGGTATCGGATTGATACCCAAATTTGTGGTATCATCCAAAACTAATGTAAAGTATCCAAACAACAGAAGAATAAGTGATTATTACATTCTAACAGAAGTGTAGACAGAACATGTTGAAACGGAAAAAAAATGAATAGAACAGTAAATGAAGAAGTAGATTAATAATCAATTTTTACAGCTTGTCCCTCAAAATTTTGACAAAATACAATACATATTATGTTTCTGCATAGGACAGCAGACAAATTAGGAGCCTTAGTTTGCTTACTTACTACTAAAAGACAAGTTGTCTAGTATGTTCACTATATTATTTAAGGACAAAATTGTTCTTCGATTGCAATAAGAACTGTAAGCTATTTTGTTAAAATAAAGCCAATAATGCAATTTTTTTGTGGTCCCCTTATTTAGAAAAGTACCAAAAAATATCCAAATACATTGTGGTACCGGTACTGGTACTAAAATATTGGTACACAGTCTTATGAATTAGCACAGATGAAGATACGCGTTTGCAAATTATTTTGCTACAATAATACTTCCTTAACGGCCAAATAAGGCAAAATTGATAAACAAAAAGTGTTTATCTTTCAAAATTTCGCTCTTGAAGTAGTGTGCCAAAAAAGTTTGCATCCATCATGTGATTGGGCAGCCAAAAGCTGAAGCTGGACATTTGATTGCCGTTTGGAAAGATAGCCCCGGTTGCCTATTGCATTGCTGCATATTACGCTGTGATAGATGCCAAAAGATGTAGTTGACGTAACAAGTGGAACGTAACAAATGGCTCCTTTGGAGGAAGTATGAAGGAAGGTAATATTGTTTTATAAATATCTCCGCAATGCCTTCACGGTTTGATTGCACATTTTTGGGACTTATGCAGATCCCAAATACCCAACAGCAGGCACTCATCGAGGGTGGACGCTCCCCATCCCTCTCCCTTATCTCTCCTGCTTGCTTCTTTGTCTTGTCTTAACTTTCTTGTTGCCTCTTTTTGCAATGCTCTCCCAATCTAAACATTGGGACTAATTAATTGGCCTCCCAACGAAATTGACAAGATCTCGGGTTTGGGGGAACCTGCTTGTCTTGACGGAGCGGTTGTTGCTGGACACACGACGGACTCTTGGGAGAAGAAGGAGTGCCGCGTGCCTGGCGACCCTTTCAGTCGAGGACGTGAAGATATCCACCTATTCGGAATTATGACAACAGGACATCTGCTAATTTGAGTAAGCATTGCTCTGGTTTGTCGACAAATTGGAAGTTGCTAACAGTCTTCAAAGTACCCCAAAGCTGCCACAAATGATTGGAGGATGCGGGCAGAACTGTGGACACTTTGTGATTTGGATAACATCGGACGGTCTGCCCTGCAGGATGAATTTGAGGACCAGCCATAGACAATTTAGAGTGAAAAGCAAATTTTATTTTCACTCACATACAAAATCCCTGGCTTCGAGACTCTCCCGAAGGAAAGTGCGGCGAAGACACAACAAACTCCCTTCTTGTCTCTCATGGACACACACCTGTTGTTGTTGACTTTGGACTGACTGCCGGCTGCAAGAACACCAAGGCCGTGGAACAGAGACACGCTGCAGACTTACACACACACATGCATCCACAAGAAATATACACCAACCACCATCCACGACCCACGACGCGAATCCCTTAGGGGTGATGGACGGCTGGGCAGTGCTTGAAGAGCTGCAGCCTTTCACTGTAGCCCCCACTCACTCCCCTCTGTTGCAAGTCTCGAGTTGTATGTTGTAATATGTATATGTGCTTTGTTATGGAGTTTTTTCCCCCACTCCAGACTGGGCCTGCTTAGGAGCCCAGTCTAGATTGTATTTTTTTACTCATCCTCCCCCAGTGTTTACCTTTTTCCCATCTTTTACGGGGCGCCTTGTGGCGATCCACCAGTGTCCCTGTTCTGTAACCCTGTACACTGTTTGTTTGTCTAATCTTGAATGGGTTTGTGCTGAAAACATAGTTTCGTTGTACTTGTGCAATGACAATAAAGACCATACTACAGTTAGGTCCATAAATATTTGGACATTGACACAATTTTCAGTATTCCAGCTCTGGAGAACACCACAATGGATTTGAAATTAAACAATCAAGATGTGCTTTAAGTGCACAAGAATGCTCTCAGTAATATTGTTTCGATGTAGATTACATTTAAAAGGGAACAATACATATTAATAAACATTTATAAACATGTGTGTTTCATTGGAAGAGTAGCAGGTTTCTGTCACCTCGGGGCCAAAGAGGGAAGACTTGATTGCGAAGCTGCCGCCAAGATTGTTGGTAGGCTTCAGAGGCCTCCTTGTAGTCCAAGTATGTGTGCAGATCTTTACGCCTGCACAAACACAAAGGCATCACCATTGACCACATCACTTCTGAAAAAAACATCAACACAATTTAATATGAATATTAGTGTTGTCCTGATCCAATATTTTGGTACCGGTACCAGAATGTATTTCGATTCTTTTCGATACTTTTCTAAATAAAGGGGACCACAAAAATTGCATTATGGACTTTATTTTAACAAAAAATATTACGGTAGATTAAAAATATGTTTTTTATTGCAAGTTTGTCCTTAAATAAAATAGTGAACATATAAGACCACTTGTCTTTTAGTAGTAAGTAAGCAAACCAAGGCTCCTAATTTAGTCTGCTGATGTATGCAGTAACATATTGTGTCATTTTCCATTCTATTATTTCGTCAAAATTATTAAGGACAAGCTGTAAAATTTATTTATTAATCTACTTGTTCATTTACTGTTAATATCTGCTTACTTGTTCTATCTACACTTCTGTTAAGATGTAATAATCACTTATTCTTCTGTTGTTTGGATACTTTACATTAGTTTTGGATGATACCACAAATTTAGGTATCAATCTGATACCAAGTAGTTACAGTATCATACATTGGTAATTTCCCCCCCACCTCTATATGTGTCCAGGGACGTATTTCCTGAGTTTATAAACATAGTATAAATAAATTTAAAAAAACAAAGAAGATTTTGTGATGCTAAAAAATATTGATGTAATCATAGTGGTATCGACTAGATACGCTCCTGTGCTTGGTATCATTACAGTGGATGTTAGGTGTAGATCCACCAATGGTGTTTGTTTACATTTGAGTGAGTTACAGTGTGTAGTGAAGCATGTTTAGCTATTCCTCGTCCTGCAGGGATGATACTTGTAAGAAACGTGATTTATTTGTCACCATGGAGGCGAGGATTAGTGATTTAGAAGTAGCTACAACACTGCTGTCTGCGGATGGACGTTAGCCGCCAGCTAGTTAGCCATGTCTTAAAGCACCTCTTCCTGAGGGCGTTTCAGTGTTATAACTTCACCTTTATCTTTAGTTTTTAAGCCAAAATGCGTCCGTTCTCTCTTTTCTGTCTACACACTGTGTCTGCTTGTAAGTACTCCGTGATTGCGCGCTGCCGAACATGCTCGTCTGCTCGTAAACTAGCAATATCACGACGTGACGACAACGGGGCTGCGGGACCGGTACTTTTTAGAGGCGGTATAGTACCTATTATGATTCTTTAGTATTGCGGTACTATACCAATACTGGTATACCGTACAACCCTAGTAGATATATATATATATATATTTTTTTTTTCTGTCACACACATGGTGTCCATCCTGTGAAGACATTCTTATTTACACCAAATTCTGTAAACATTTGGCCAGGATGAAAAAAATACATTACACATTAACACATCAAACTTTATCAGCCACCTGAGACGCCAGCATTATTGGGACTGTTTCAAGCCTGCAAAGACGCCTGCTGCTAAAAAAAAACACCGTCTGACCTGACCTCCGACAGGGGAGCTCAGTTCACTTCAGAGCTGTGAAACGCAATGGCTGTAGGGCTGGGGGAACAGCTGCATCGCTATACTGCTTGTCACCCTCAAGCAAATGGGCTGTGTGAAAAGTTTCATCGCTCGCTAAAGGCTGCCCTGCGGGCTAGTCTCACAGACAGTGGATGGGTTGACCGATTACCGCGGGTAATGTTGGGCCTGCGCTCTGCTCCGAAGGAGGACCTCCAGGCCTCGGCTGCTGAATTGGTCTACGGTCAACCCCTGAGGGTGCCAGGCGACTTCCTGCCCACGACCTCGGGTCAAGGGACCAAAGTGGCTCAGGGGGCCACCAAGGCAGTGGTGACTGTCCGTGTCCTGGGCATGACGTTAAAGTACATCCGGCAGTGGAGGCTCCTCTTGGGGCACTAGGAGGTTAACCCCTTTACTACTGTTACCCCAGGTGGCCCTTGGCAAAGGCCTAGTACCTGACTGCCCCCTAGCCAGGAATATGGTGATGACCTCAACGGCGGAGCAGGCGGAAGACGGCAGATTTAAGAACTACCACAACGGCTGCGATGGCGGAGGAAGGCTGCAGCAGAAAAGGGTCCCCAGTCGTCTTGGACTCCATGCCACTGGACCCTGACCCGATTCTGTCAAGGATCATGTGGTGACTGTCTGTGCACCAGTCTCCCCACGTTAAACAAAGTCACGCACAAGCTTCCTCCATAAAGGGATACACCCCTACCAGGAGGATCGTCATACTCGTTCCAGTGACCGCCGATGATGGTGCCAGTCCCCATACATCACTGTTTGCCTATGTTCCGTATGCCCAAAGACCTCCTGGCGGAAAAGTTTGTGTTCCTCCGTCATGGTGTTCATGGCTCCCCACTCCAACCTCCTTACGACGGCCCCTTTCAAGTGGTGAAAGCAGGGCTCAAGAACTTTGTCGTAGACTTGGGGGGTCCGCATGAGTGGGTTACTGTAGATCGGATAAAGCCTGCCCATCAGGACCCGGACGGCGTGACGCTACCTGCACTCCCACCTCATCGGGGCCGGCCGCCTGCATCTGTTCTGGACCCGGTTACCTCTTTTGACAGACGGTCTGGTTGCCCGCTGTTTCGGCCCCGGCGTCGAGGTCGGCCCCCAAGGGCAACATTGTCTGTGCCCATGGATACTGTGCAGATTAGTTGCTATGGACGTCCTATTAGACCACCTAAAAAAAACTAATTTGGTGGTTTGGCTGTGTGGCGGCAACTAAATGTTCTCATCACCAGATTGGGGTTTGGTGGATAGGTCGGATGTGACCAGATATATCACCACTTCCGGGTGAAAAGGGTTGTTGTTGTGAGGAACTCGCATTGCTGCTGTTTGTGTGTCCCCAAGATGCAAGAACCCGGAGGAGGATGTGCAGGTAAGATGATTTTAATTAATATAAACAGAAAATAAAGCAGTCTTGCAGAATTGTTCCAAACATAGAAGTCTATCATCGAGCACTGAGGAGTGCTCGAGAGAAAACATAAATAGACATATGCTGATTGGCAGCAGGTGTGGACCGGCTGCCAATCAACGGCAGGTGAAGAGAAAACAGTGCTCCGCGGAACAGGAAATTTAACAAAATAAGAGCACTGACCGGAAGTAATACAAAAACCAAGGAGACAAACAGAAATGAAGTGACCGATCGTCACAGGACCCCCCCCTCAAGGAACAGATTCCAGATGTTCCCTGGAAACAAGAATGGAAAAAGTCCAAAAATTACGGGAGGGTGGAGGGAGGAGTTGGTGGAGGGTCGCCAGGCCAAATGTCCTCGCAGCCAGCGAGGGAGAGTCAGGTGGTGGCGACGCGTTGAACGCCGCTGCCACTGGCGAGGTGGGCGAACGCGGAACGGCCACATTAGTGGCCGACAAGGAGGCGGAAGCTCGTGGTACCTGAGCACTAACAGCTGCAAAGGTCCAAACGCAGGTTCTGCAGATCGCAGCAGACAGCGCGGACGAAGTCCATAACACCGCCGCGTCTTTGGCGGATGAGGAGGAGGTCGCACAGTCGGCGGCGACGATGACGACAGCGCCATGGGAGGAGTCTTTGATGGCGGCACCGTGCAGAGTCCCGCCGGTGACGCGGAAGATGTCTGCGCCGTGGGAAGGCGCGCCTGGGAAGATGAAGGTGGCGGCGATGATGTCTCCGTGGGAGGGGACGATGGCGGGGATGACAGCGGCGTGTGCTTGGCTGCACTGCTGCTGGTAGTAGCCCCCCCTCCAGTAGGCGGATGCCAGACGCCGTTCACCACAGGGAGAAGGAGTTCCAGGTTGTTGATGTCCCCCGGTGCGAAAACCAGGGACGGGCGGTAGGGGGCCAGGAGGAGGGAAAAAGACACGTCCCTCGCCGAGTCCCAGCAGGAGGCCAGGAGGGACATCATGGAAGGCTCCACTGGAGCCTTCACCGGACTGGCAGGACGAGCGGGTGCTGGAAGGGATAGCAGCCGTGGTGCAGCTGCTGGAAGCTGCCTTGGAGCAGGAACGGGTGCTGGGCGCTCAGCCGGTGTTGGTCGTCGTGGCGCCGCGACCGGCGTAAGACGCGGGGCTGCGACCGGCGTGCGACGCGGTGTGGGAACCGGAGGTCGACGCGCCGGCACAGGCGATTGCCGTGGAGCCGGGACAGTACGCACAGCAGGCGACGGGGAAGATGGCGACGGTGGCCACGCCGGTCGGAGAGCCGGAACCGGCGGCCTAGCCGGGAGGAGGGAAGGCGGCGGTGGCCTAGCCGGAACCGGCGGCCTAGCCGGAAGGAGTGAAGGCGGTGGTGGCCGCGCCGGTCGGAGAGCCGGAACCGGCGGTCGAGGCGGAGGGAGAAGGTCCGAGCCTGCTGTGGGCTGGGACCGCACAAACCTGGTTTTCAAGTCCTCTATGAATTGTGCGGTCCAGAACGTCGGCTGTGCGTCGCCGACAGGGGTTCTCGCAAGGACACAGCATTCTGGCTCGATGATACTGTGAGGAACTCGCATGGCTGCTGTTTGTGTGTCCCCAAGATGCAAGAACCCGGAGGAGGATGTGCAGGTAAGATGATTTTAATTAATATAAACAGAAAATAAAGCAGTCTTGCAGAATTGTTCCAAACATAGAAGTCTATCATCGAGCACTGAGGAGTGCTCGAGAGAAAACATAAATAGACATATGCTGATTGGCAGCAGGTGTGGACCGGCTGCCAATCAACGGCAGGTGAAGAGAAAACAGTGCTCCGCGGAACAGGAAATTTAACAAAATAAGAGCACTGACCGGAAGTAATACAAAAACCAAGGAGACAAACAGAAATGAAGTGACCGATCGTCACAGTTGTTGTGGAAAGAAGTCTGATAATAAACTCACCGGCTCAGAATTACTGCTCTCTCACCTCATTATATCGACTCCCACATAATAATTAATAATTATTATAATTGAATATTAAGAGTATATGAAAGTTCAACTCCTACCTTGTTTACTTTCGTGACGACCTCTTTAAAGTTTTGTAATCTATCAGAAATATTAAGCAGCTAAAAGTCAAACATGGATAAGTAAGGAGAGAGTGTTTTGCATTTTCCCCATCATGCCTTGCAATGGATTTAAATGGGTGTAATTTCACATTTTTTATCGTGGTAATTAGAGATGTCCGATAATGGCTTTTTTGCCGATATCCGATATTCCGATATTGTCCAACTCTTAATTAACGATTCCGATATCAACCGATACCGATATATACAGTCGTGGAATTAACAAATTATTATGCCTAATTTTGTTGTGATGCCCCGCTGGATGCATTAAACAATGTAACAAGGTTTTCCAAAATAAATCAACTCAAGTTATGGAAAAAAATGGCAACATGGCACTGCCATATTTATTATTGAAGTCACAAAGTGCATCATTTTTTTTTAACATGCCTCAAAACAGCAGCTTGGAATTTGGGATATGCTCTCCCTGAGAGAGCATGAGGAGGTTGAGGTGGGCGGGGTTGGAGGGGAGAGGGTAGCGTGGGGGATGTATATTCTAGCGTCCCGGAAGAGTTAGTGCTGCAAGGGGTTCTGGGTATTTGTTTAGTTGTGTTTATGTTGTGTTACAGTGCGGATGTTCTCCTGAAATGTGTTTGTCATTCTGGTTTGGTGTGGGTTCACAGTGTGTTGCATATTTGTAACAGTGTTAAAGTTGTTTATACGGACACCCTCAGTGTGACCTGTATGGCTGTTGACCAAGTATGACTTGCATTCACTTGGTCACTGGGCCGGCACGCAAAGGCAGAGCCTTTAAGGTTTATTGGCGCTCTGTACTTCTCCCTACGTCCGTGTACACAGCGGCGTTTTAAAAAGTCATACATTTTACTTTTTGAAACCGATAATTTTGAAACCGATACCAGTAATTTCCGATATTACATTTTAAAGCATTTATCGGCCGATAATATTGGCAGTCCGATATTATCGGACTTTCCGAGTGATGATGATTTTTTTTCATAATATCCACAAAGTTTAGTGTGCAGGCTGTGTTATGTGTGACCATGTGTGTTGACTTTTTATGCTGGTTGAATTTGTTTTTCTAAAAAATGACTAGGAAAGGTTGTTGATTGGGTTATATAAGTAAATACTGTGTTTCTGATGTCAAGAAAGTAAGCATTATGGTCACTGACCTGAGTTTCTAACAATAACAATATAGTTTCTAACAATAACAATATAGTGACAATTTGACCCCTGGATATTTGAATTTAATATTAAAACATCCCGCACGACCGCTTATTGAAATTGAACTGGTACCGTTTTCTCCCGAGCGAAATTGAAGATGTGGTTTGGACACCCCTGCTTTACAGCTTATCTGCATCCAGTTTGTATCTCCGATTCCATAGCACATTTCCATACTCCAAGTGTGGTCTTACTAAGGTGGCAAATAGGATTGGTAGCATTTCAGCTGTTATTAGTGTGAAGGTTATTTTTAACATTCATAGAATCTGGTTTGCCTTGGATACTGCAGATGACATATGTTGGTGAAAATGTAGCTCTTCGTCAACTATCACTCCTAAATATTTTTATGTTGCTGCTCAGTGACGATGATGAAGGCAACAAGACTACAATACATATCAACATAAACGGAACATTTTACATAGAAATCATTCCTTTGGCTCTCACATTTTATGTCAACAAAGGCGGTCCACTCTGTATGTCGACGTCTTGTCAACACATCTTGTTATTTCTGTTTTTTCATGGTTTAACCTTTAGTAGTAGTAATAATAATATAAGTAATGATAGTATAGGTACCGTAGTTATCGGACTATAAATCGCAGTTTTTTTCATAGTTTGGCCGGGGGTGCGACTTATATTCAGGAGCGACTTATCTGTGAAATTATTAACACATTACCGTAAAATATTAAATAATATTATTTAGCTCATTCACGTAAGGGACTAGACGTATAAAAATTCATGGGATTTAGCGATTAGGAGTGACAGATTGTTTGGTAAACGTATAGCATGTTCTATATGTTATAGTTATTTGAATGACTCTTACCATAGTATGTTACGTTAACATACCAGGCACGTTCTCAGTTGGTTATTTATGCGTCATATAACGTACACTTATTCAGCCTGTTGTTCACTATTCTTTATTTGTTTTAAATTGCCTTTCAAATGTCTATTCTTGGTGTTGGGTTTATCAAATACATTTCCCCAAAAAATGCGACTTATACTCCAGTGCGACTTATATGTTTTTTTCCTTCTTTATTATGCATTTTCGGCCGGTGCGACTTATACTCCGGAGCGACTTATAGTCCGAAAAATACGGTAGTAGTACTACTAGTAGTAGTGGTAATAGTAGTAGTAATAGTCATAGTATTATAGCAGTAATTATAGTAGTAGCACATTACTTGCAATTTTATGATAAAAACTAAAGTCTTATCGCGTTCACACAACTTGTAATTTCTGTCTTTGCATAGTTTCACATTTCTAGTAGTAGTAGTAGTAGCAATAGAATGTAATGGAATGGAAAATCAGTAGTACTAAAAGTAATAATATTAAAATATATAAAGTGTTGACAAATTATGTTTTAAAAAGTGAACATTGTTTGTTACCTGAGAGAGTCAGGAAGTGCTGCATCATCAGTGTCAGACACCAAAGACAGAAAGGAATGGAAAAGCTCCAGTTTGCACAAAGCAGACCTGAGCACACAAAAAGATCATTGGACATAATTTGAAATCACAATTCATCAATAATAATCAATACGATACAATTTTAATGCCAGTCCTCTTTTCTTTATATATGCTTCCCCTGGGTGCTGTTTTTAAAAAGCACAATGTCTCTTTTCACTGTTTCGCAGATTATATCCATATTTGTTGCGATATCGGTTGCGATGACTACTCTGCAGAACTGTTTGCATGATGTACAGGAATGGTTAGGGGCAATTTTTTTATACTTAAAGGCCTACTGAAACCCACTACTACCGACCACGCAGTCTGATAGTTTATATATCAATGATGAAATCTTAACATTGCAACACATGCCAATACGGCCGGGTTAACTTATAAAGTGCAATTTTAAATTCCCTGGGGAACTTCCGGTTGAAAACAACTAGATATGATGATGTTTGCGCGTGACGTCAATGGTTGAAACGGAAGTATTCGGACACATTGTATCCAATACAAACAGCTCTGTTTCCATCGCAAAATTCCACAGTATTCTGGACATCTGTGTTGGTGAATCTTTTGCAATTTGTTTAATGAACAATGGAGACTGCAAAGAAGAAAGCTGTAGGTGGGATCGGTGTATTAGCTGGTGGCTGCAGCAACACAACCAGGAGGACTTTGAGTCGGATAGCAGACGCGCTATCCGACGCTAGCCGCCGACCGCATCGGTGATCGGGTGAAGTCCTTCGTCGCGCTGTCGATCGCTGGAACGCAGGTGAGCACGGGTGTTGATGAGCAGATGAGGGCTGGCGTAGGTGGATAGCTAATGCTTTTAGCATAGCTCTGTGAGGTCCCGTAGCTAAGTTAGCTTCAATGGCGTTGTTAGCAACAGCATTGTTAAGCTTCGCCAGGCTGGAAAGCATTAACCGTGTAGTTACAGGTCCAGGGTTTAATAGTATTGTTGGTTTTCTGTCTATCCTTCCAGTCAGGGGTTTATTTATTTTGTTTCTATCTGCAGTTAAGCCCGATGCTATCACTTTAGCTCCGTAGCTAAAGTGTTTCACCGATGTATTGTCGTGGAGATAAAAGTCACTGTGAATGTCCATTTCGCGTTCTGGACTCTCATTTTCAAGAGGATATAGTATCCGAGGTGGTTTAAAATACAAATCTGTGATCCACAATAGAAAAAGGAGAAAGTGTAGAATCCAATGAACCCTTGTACCTAAGTTACGTACAGAGCGAAAAAAGAAACATCCTGCACTGCACTCTAGTCCTTCACTCTCACGTTCCGCATCCACAAATCTTTCATCCTCGCTCAAATTAATGGGGTAATCGTCGCTTTCTCGGTCCGAATCGCTCTCGCTGCTGGTGTAAACAATGGGGAAATGTGAGGAGCCTTTCAACCTGTGACGTCATGCTACTTCCGGTACAGGCAAGGCTTTTTTTTATCAGCGACCAAAAGTTGCGAACTTTATCGTCGATGTTCTCTACTGAATCCTTTCAGCAAAAATATGGCAATATCGCAAAATGATCAAGTATGACACATAGAATGGATCTGCTATCCCCGTTTAAATACAAAAAATCATTTCAGTAGGCCTTTAAACAAACATAAAACAGAAATTGTCGTATTTGGTCAAACAAACCGCTGCAAGAAAATTACAGTGATATTGGTCCTCATATTACCACGAATCAGTAAGGAGCCTTGGAGTTATTTTTGACAGCTTGCTTAAACTGGATAAACAAATTATCTCTGTCATAGAATTTAGCTTCTTTCAGCTACGACTCCTTGCAAAAATAAAACAGTATCTTCCACAGGCTGACTTTGAAAGAGCTATCCATGCATTTGTGACTTCACGCCTGGATTACTGTAATTCTTTGTACGTAGGCCTGGATCAGGGCTCTCTCTAGCGGCTGCAGCGCTTGCAGAACTCTGCTGCTCATCTTTTACCCAAAACCAGACGACGTGAGCACATCACCCCGTACTGGCTTCCCTTCATTGGCTCCCAGTTACTTTTAGAGTTAATTAAAAAATTGTAATTATTGTTTTTAAATGCCTACACCAAGAAGCCCTGCCTTATCTTATTGAGCTGCTGCAGCCTTATTCTCCTAGCAGGACCCTGAGGTCTTCAGACCAGCTCTTCCTCGCTGTCCCAAAAAACAGGCTAAAAGCGAGAGGACATAGAGCCTTTTCAGTGGCAGGGCCCAGACTATGGAACAACATTCCATTATCTATTAAGTCATCCCAGTATCTGAGCCAATTTAAATCTAGGCTAAACCATATTTTTACTCCCTGGCATTCAAATCCTGTTATTTCTTGGTTGTTTTTATTTCTTGTTTTATCCTTTTTATTTATTTATTACATTTTAGTATTTGAGGTTATATATTCTGCACTTCTTTGAAGGTATATTTTACTAAATGATAATGATAAATGGGTTATACTTGTATAGCGCTTTTCTACCTTCAAGGTACTCAAAGCGCTTTGACAGTATTTCCACATTCACCCATTCACACACACATTCACACACTGATGGCGGGAGCTGCCATGCAAGGCGCTAACCAGCAGCCATCAGGAGCAAGGGTGAAGTGTCTTGCCCAAGGACACAACGGACGTGACTAGGATGGTAGAAGGTGGGGATTGAACCCCAGTAACCAGCAACACTCCGATTGCTGACACGGCCACTCTACCAACTTCGCCACGCCGTCGTACTACTGTATTTTATTCATCCTTCCGTGTTACAATGTGACACTATGTGCCCCTTTTCTTATGTCTGTACAGCACTTTGACCAACCGGGGTTGTTTTTAAACAAACTGAACTGAACTGAATACTGTTCATGAGTGTGTTTACCGAGCATGAACTGTGCCCAGAGCCTTCTTGGTGACTCCTTGTTTGTAGCCGCTGGCAGTGACGTCCAGTGGCTGATCACTCACATTACACCAGCTGATAGCTGAAGAAAAAATCAAGCAGCATCACTCTCATCAGCATATTGTTCTGCTAGATGACAGATAAGCATGGACTCTATCATTTGCAAACTCAGTCATATCGAACTGTAAAAGTATTTATTATAAATAAATACATATAGTATGTTGTAGTTACTCGTCATACATTACTTATTGTAAATAAAACATACTGTAAATGTATAAACCATTACATACAAAATAAATCTCTTGTGAAGAACACAATAATAATTTTACTTGGACAAAGCGTTTGGGATAATAAGTTCCAGGAAATGCTGATGGAAAAGAGGCTTTTTTCCACATCCATTGCTGTCGTGTTTGGTATAGATAATTATAGACGTGCTGAAAGCAAAAATGTGACTCTACCTGCTCCACAGGGGGTAATGCGTCCTTGTCCCGCCTTATGTTGGAGCTCAGTCTGGGCTTGGCTGAAGGGAAACTCCAATTTGGACTGAAGAAAAACTGGACGACACGCTGAGAAACCAGCAGCCAGATCTGATACATGACGACACCTAAATAGAACACGACAGACCAGTTTCATTACTCCCACAACTCTCTTAAATGTGTTGAAAAATAATTTAAAAGCGGATTAGATACATTTATAAACACGTATAAATTACTGTCAGCCAATATGGATACAGAGAAAATATCCCAACAGTGATGGCACTAATTGAAATAAGTGAAGGCATTTCTGTTCAATTACGTAATAGATGGTAAACAGTGTGCAGCTGCAGTATTTATGGATCTATCAAAAGTATTTGATACAGTCAATAACAACACAGCATCAGAAGTGCTTTTTAACTGGGTAAAAGTTACTTAAACAGGAAACAATATGTGCACAAATCAGTGTTCTTATATAAATCTTGTGGTGTACATCAGGGGTCCGTTCTGTGACCAAAATTATTAAATTTATACACCAACGACATCTGCGATGTCACTAGGGCGGCAACAACTAATGGATTAAATCGATTAAAATCGATTATAAAAATAGTTGTCGATTAATTTAGTCATCGATTCGTTGGATCTGTGCTATGAGCATGCGCAGAGGCTACTTTTTTAAAATTTTTATAAACCTTTATTTATAAACTGCAACATTTAAAAACAGCTGAGAAACAATAATCAAAATAAGTATGGTGCCAGTTACCAGTATGCTGTTTTTTTTCAATAAAATACTGGAAAGATAGAAATGTAGTTTGTCTCTTTTATCCAACTATTAATCGATTAATCGAAATAATAATCACAGATTAATCGATTATCAAATTAGTTGTTAGTTGCAGCCCTAAATGTCACTAATATTATTTGCAGACTACGAAAAGGGCACAACCGATTAAATCATCACATATATACAAAGTTCAAGATTGGCCCATCAGAACATTGCCCATGTCAGACAAGCAGCATGACAACAGAGCATCTGTTGCAGGAATGCCCCTTGTACAACACACAGAGGCCACAACCAGAGTTATTGGAACAAAAAACCTGTATGGGAGTCTTGTGGATCTGCAGCATACTGCATCATTCGTTTTGGAAAAGGGCGTTCCCATTTAGAAGTAAAGTTAAAGTCCCAATGATAGTCACACACACACTAAGTGTGGTGAAATGATCCTCTGCATTTGACCCATCCCCATGTTCACCCCCTGGGAGGTGAGGGGAGCAGTGAGCAGCAGCAAGGAGAAGAAGATTTGCAGATGACACTACTGCATTCTACTTAGTGGAAAACACACAGGAAGTCATGAAAGCTATTATGGTCGAAATAAACAAACTAAAAAGGATGGTTTGATAAAAACATATTATTGTAAGTTTATGTAAAACCAAAGTCATATTATTCCGAAAGACACTAAAATATATACTCAAACAGAAATACAAATAGATGGTGTGGATATTGACATAGTACAAAAAAACAAATTTTTAGGAGTCATACAGTATTCCTCCGAACCTACTAGAGTCCATGTACGCAGGAACAAGGGCCAGGGTGGTGACCCCTGATGGCAACAGCGAGGAGTTTGACATCCTGGCTGGAGTTATACAAGGGGATACACTAGCCCCCTTCCTCTTCATCATAGTCCTTGATCATGCCCTCAGGAAGGCAATAAATGGCCGAGAGCAGGAACTTGGCTTTACGCTGACACCAAGGAAGTCGAGTCGACAATCGGCAGTGGTCCTGACAGACCTTGACTATGCGGATGACATCAGTCTGCTCTCCAACAACGTGGAACAAGCACAAGAAATACTACACATGGTAGAGCTAGAGTGCGCCAAGGTTGGCCTTAGGCTAAATGCCAAGAAAACTGAGGTCATGACCTACAACGTTCCACCAGAACATCAACCTCTGATAACAGCAGGAGGCACTGTGCTGAAAGAAGTTGAGGACTTCAAATACCTGGGTGCATGGGTCAACTCAACTGAGCAAGATCTAAAAGTGAGGAAGGCACTTGCATGGAGGGCCCTGAACGGCATGACCAGTGTATGGAACTCCAACCTCCCCCACCAAATCAAACTCAGCTTCTTCTATGCGACAGTTGAGTCCGTTCTCCTCTGTGGCAGCGAATGCTGGACCCTGAAGCCAACCCTGGAGAAGTCTCTGGATGGATGCTGCACCAGGATGCTGCGTGCAGTGCTTAACATCAACAAGAGTGCGCACGTAACCAACAGAATCCTCTATAAGGGAATACCAAGGGTGAGCGAGAAGATTGCTGTAAGGAGAATGAGACTAGCAGGACACTGCCAAAGGCATCAGGAGCTGCCAGCCAGCAAATTAGTGCTGTGGGAACCAAAACATGGGCATCGGTCAAGAGGACATCCCACACTAACATACGTGAACATACTCAGGAAGGATGCAGGAGCTCAGAGTACCAAGGAATTGGCCAAATGTATGGAGAATCGGGATGACTGGAAGCGACGATGGAAGGCTCGTCTGAGGACGACCTAGAGATAATTGATAGTAAAATGAGCTAGAAACTACACAGCTTACAGTGCATCTCGCAAGTATTCATAGTGTCACTTTATTCACATTTTATTATGTTACAGCCTTATTCCAAAATGGAGTAAATTCATTTTTGTCCTCAAAATCCTACACACAATATGCCGTAATGATAATGTGAAAAGTTTTTATTTTGCAAATTTATCAAAAATAAAAAACATCACATGCTCATAAATAGGGCAGCACGGTGGCACAGGGTTTAGTGCATGTGACTCACAATACGAAGGTCCTGAGTAGTCCAGAGTTCAATCCTGGGCTCGGAATCTTTCTGTGTGAGGTTTGTATGTTCTCCCCGTGACTGCGTGGGTTCTCTCCGGGTAATCCGGCTTCCTCCCACCTCCAAAACATGCACCTGGGGATAGGTTGATTGGCAACACTAAATGGGCCCTAGTGTGTGAATGTGAGTGTGAATGTTGTCTGTCTATCTGTGTTGGCCCTGCGATGAGGTGGCGACTTGTCCAGGGTGTACCCCGCCTTCCGCCCGAATGCAGCTGAGATAGGCTCCAGCATCCCCCGTGACCCCAAAAGGGGCAAGCGGTAGAAAATGGATGGATGGATGCCCATAAATATTCACAGCCTTTACTCAATACTGTGTTGATGCACTTTTTTGCAGCAAATGCCGCCTCAAGTCATTTTGAATACGATGCCACAAGCTTGGCACACCTATCTTTGGGCAGTTTCGCTCATTTCTTTTTGCAGCACCTCTCAAGCTTCATCTGGTTGGATGGGAAGCAGTGGTTTTCATCCAGGATGTCTCTGTACATTTCTGCATTCATCTTAGTCTCGTCAGGGAGGTGACAAAGAGTCCAATTGTCACTCTGTCAGAGGTACAGCATTCCTCTGTGGAGAGAGGAGAACCTTCCAGAAGGACAACCATCCCTACAGCAATGCACCAATCAGGCCTGTATGGTAAAGTTGCCAGACAGAAGCCATTTATTCGTAAAAAGTTTGCCAAAATGCACCTGAAAGATTCTCACACTGTGAGAAACTAAAATTCTCTGGTCTGATGAGACAAATATTGAACTCTTTGGCGTGATTGCCAGGCGTCAGGTTTAGAGGAAACCATGCACCACTCCTCACCAGGCCAATACTATCCCTACAGTGAAGCATGGTGGTGGCAGCATCACGCTGTGGGGATGTTTTTAGCAGCAGGAACTGGGAGACTAGTCAGGATGGAGGGAAAGAAGAATGCAGCAATGTACAAAGACATCCTGGATGAAAACCAACACTTCCCATCCAGACCGATGGAGGTGCTGCAAAAAAAATAGGCGAAACTGCCAAAAAATAGGTGTGCCAAGCTTGTGGCATTGTATTCAAAAAGACCTAAGGCAGTAATTGATACCAAAGGTGCATGAACAAAGTATTTAGCAAATGCTGTAAATACTTGAATACATGTGATTATTTATTATTTATTTTGAATAAATTTGCATGGTTAAAAAACATTTTCACATTGTCATTATGGGGTATTGTCTGTAGAATTATGAGGACAAAATGAATGTATTCCATTTTGGAATAAGGCTGTAACATGACAAAATGTGGAAAAAGAGAAACGCTGCGAATACTTTCCGGATGCACTAAACCTGTGACTCTAATGAGGATAAGCGGTGTAGAAAATGAATGAATGGATGGGTGTATTGTAACAAGAGCACACAATAAAAAAGTGAGGAAGGCACTTGCATTGAGGGCCCTGAACGTTGTACAATAATATCTTGTATAACAACACGTTGTCCAATAATAACAACACATTCTACAATAACAATAACACAATGTAAAATAATAATCACACATTGTAAGATACAGTACAACCCGTCTGTCTAAGTCGCTCAACTCTTCAGTTCTGCTCCACACAAACGTTGAACGTTGGTAAAACTCACTCTCTGGTGTCTTAAGAAACATTGCTGAACAACAAGCTGACAATTTAAGCTCGTATTGTTGCTTAGTTTGCGCGTCTATCCATCTGCAAAGCGTAGTTTAAGCCCTGGCTGTGAAAAGGAGCGTAGCCAGGCGGTTTACATGAGAAGGTAGTCGTTTCACAAATTTTCAGATGACCTGCATTGCAATGCACGTGGTGGATCTGTAAATGATGGCAAATATGTATAGCTATCAGAGGAGAAATTGTCAAGGATTCTGTATTCTTATATCTAAATACTTCTGGTAATGAAACATAAAATGACCTGTCAAACACACTGTACTAAGATTATTTTATACACTCTTCAATGTTTATTGTTTCAAGTAGTGCTGCAGCTATCAAGGATTGTAGTGATCTATTTATCTAGTAATCTAATCAAATAAAACACACTTTTAAGCCTCAATGTGTCTGTCTTTCAGGGAAAATAGTTGAATTACACAAAATATTTTTTCTAAGGTCCTTTAGTTTGTCTTCTAAGCACATAACATTGAAATGTAATGTGCAATATATATTACTTTAAAAAAAAGTTTAAAAAATATCAGTAAAAAACAAACAAAACTTTGTAGTCTAAAACCAGGTAATAAATAAACAAATAACCAAACTAAATACAAATACTCTGATAACATATGATAATTTGAGTGGCAATATATTCAACAAATACACATTTGAAAAGGTATTAATTGGTGGAGTGGTGTTTTATTTTTATACAAACTGGTTAGCATTAAAATACAACCTGTATTTTAATGGGCCCTTATATACAAGTTCTTTGGGCCCTTTGCTTTCTTTCCCCTTTTTCTTTGAGCCCGCTCTCTTGGCACTCAGCAGTTCGCACCACATGCACACAAAGGCTACATCACCTGCAGCGTGACCTACACCACTGTAAGTGCACCACTATCTTGTGTGCTCTATTGAAGAGGTCTAGATTTTATAAATTCATTTTAATTAAACTCATTATTACTCAACTAAATGTGTATTATATTAATGCATGAGAAAATGTTGAGGTGTGTCTGTTAAAATCATGGTTGTTTTTTACAAAAGATGACAGATGTGAACAAGAGCATGTGTTGTCTATGTGTTATGATGTAAATAGAGATGTCCGATAATATCGGACTGCCGATATTATCTGCCGATAAATGCTTTAAAATGTAATATCGGAAATGATCGGTATCGGTTTCAAAAAGTAAAATTTATAACTTTTTAAAACACCGCTGTACGGAGTGGTACACGGACGTAGGGAGAAGTACAGAGCGCCAATAAACCTTAAAGGCACTGCCTTTGCGTGCCGGCCCAACCACATAATATCTACGGCTTTTCACACACACACACACACACAAGTGAATGCCAAGCATACTTGGTCAACAGCCATACAGGTCACACTGAGGGTGGCCGTATAAACAACTTTAACACTGTTACAAATATGCGCCACACTGTGAACCCACACCAAACATGAATGACAAACACATTTCGGTTGAACATCCGCACCGTAACACAACATAAACACAACAGAACAAATAGCCAGAACCCCTTGCAGCACTAACTCTTCCGGGTCGCTACAATATACACCTCCCCCCACCCTCCCACCCCAACCTCAACCCCGCCCTCCCAACCTCGCCCACCTCAACCTCCTCATGCTCTCTCGGGGAGAGCATGTCCCAAATTCCAAGCTGCTCCTTTGAGGCATGTTAAAAAAAATAATGCACTTTGTGACTTCAATAATAAATATGGCAGTGCCATGTTGGCATTTTTTTCCATAACTTGAGTTGATTTATTTTGGAAAAGCTTGTTACATTGTTTAATGCAGCGGGGCATCACAACCAAATTAGGCATAATAATGTGTTAATTCTACGTCTGTATATATCGGTATCGGTTGATATCGGAATCGGTAATTAAACGTTGGACAATATCGGAATATCGGATATCTCTAGATGTAAATGATCGGTGTGGTTGTAATGTATAATTTTGTGTCAATGAAAGGGCATTTTATGACTTTTCTTAATTTGATTACATGCTATAGTACAATTTTATTGTTATAATTTTATTGCATGATTTTTGTATCTTTTTACTTTAGGTAGGCAGGGACTGCAGATGGAAATGAGCTATTTAGCTATGATCTGGTGAAGAACATATCGGTCTTTGAGCTTAATGTTTCTGTGCATTGTCCCTTCAAATAAAGACTAAACTAAAATATTAAACAAATAATCAAACAATACATAGTTGTATTAGATGTATATAATAGAGAATTAAACGAGGTGTACCTCACCTGGTGTACAAAGCTCTTTGCATGGATTGGTGGCTATAGTTGCACATTCCCACCACCACGGTGTTGAAGTAGAGCGCCCCCTCTAGGTAATGGGCTAGCAGAGCACCCTGGAAGCCCAGCACAGCCCAGCGAGCCAGCTTGTCACTGCAGGACAGAGACAGAGTGGGCTCTCCTCGGCCGGGCTTCACACGCAGTAGCCCTGTGCTGTGGTACCCTATCCCGGGTCGCAGAGGGTCTGCCAGGCCACCCTTCACACACTTGGCCCCTGTTCTGTGAATGTCTGGGACCTGAAGGATTGGTCCGCTTTTGTCACCATCTCGCCAGGAAAAGCATCGTTTGGAGTCTTCATCAAGATCGAGTTTCGTCTCCTCAGTGTGGTGTTCTTGTAAACAGAACTTCTTTGTCGATGCAGTACATGTTTTACTTTTTCTTTTCAAGCCTCCTTCAGACGCTCCTCCATCCTTCATCATGGATGTGACACAAGTACACGGTTGAGACTGACTGTCAGTCATGGGAATGATGGAGGCGTCGCCACCTAAGAAACATTATTTTATTTATTAAGTACTATTCTGTCTTTGTAATGGTCGTCATTCATTACTAATGTTACTTCTGTACATAAAACAAACAGCAAATGTAGAAAGCATTATATCCAAGAGTCTTATATTAACAATAAATTGACATCACTCAGATTGACTGACTCACATCGACAAAAAATTTAATAAATTTGAAGAGATGTTGACTCTGTTACAGAACCTGCACATTAAAATAAAAAAACAGTTTTATGGTGATGTGTGTGTGATGTGTTACCCTAATAGTGTTGTCCCGATACCAATATTTTGGTACCGGTACTGGTACCAAAATGTGTTTCGATACTTTTCTAAATAAAGGGGACCACAAAAAATTGCATTATTGGCTTTATTTTAACAAAAAAATCTTAGGGTACATTAAACATATGTTTCTTATTGCAAGTTTGTCCTTAAATAAAATAGTGAACATACAAGACAACTTGTCTTTTAGTAGTAAGTAAGCAAACAAAGGCTCCTAATTTAGTTGCTGACGTATGCAGTAACATATTGTGTCATTTTCCATTGTATTATTTTGTCAAAATTATGAAGGACAAGCAGTAGAAAATTAATTCTTAATCTACTTCTTCATTTACTGTTAATATCTGCTTACTTTCTCTTTTAACATGTTCTATCTACACTTATGTTAAAATGTAATAATCACTTATTCTTCTGTTGTTTGATACTTTACATTAGTTTTGGATGATACCACAAATTTAGGTATCAATCCGATACCAAGCTGTTACAGGATCATACATTGGTCATATTCAAAGTCCTCATGTGTCCAGGGACATATTTCCTGAGATTATAAACATAATATAAATAAAAAGAAGAACATTTTGTGATGCTAAAACTAGAGATGTCCGATATTATCGGCCGATAAATGCTTGGAAATATAGTATCGGAAATTATCGGTATCGGTTTCAAAAATTAAAATTAATGACTTTTTAAAACGCCGCTGTACGGAGCGGTACATATCCGATAAAACACGGACGTAGGGGGAAGTACAGAGCAGATGCGTCTCCCAGTCAGCAGCCCCTCCCCTCTCCCACACACAACACAGGAGTTGACGACTGCAGCATGAGAAGTTTACTGGCGACGCTAGATGATCTCATCAAACCGCCGCGAGTGCAGCATAACAACAACAAGAGTGTGTTGTTGCCGGTGCTGTGGCCGTGGCTAACAAGCGAACTCGCTCGGTGACTGACTAACGACACCATGTCTATGGTTTGGGATTATCTTAAAGTGTCTCTGACGGATAAAAAACGGGCAATTGGCAATGACTGCAAAAAGTTGGTTATGCGAGGAGGAACCAAGACGTCTTCCTTTAATATGAGCAATTTGATCTCCCACCTCTTCAAGAATCATAACGAGATACACGATGAATACAAACGAAAGATGAATGAAAAGCAAACAGCGGAAAAAAGTAGTACCACAGTTGTCGCTTTAAGACTCCGCCGATTAAAAACAAAAATACAACAAAAACCACCCCAAGGCGAAAGCCCACGCAATATGGCAAAACCTACGGTGGAGTTTGGTGTGGCTAGTCTGCCCTGCATGGCGCACAGTTTGCAGCTAGCAGTGAACGGAGCTGCCCTGTCTCAACGTAGCATTTCAGAAGCTCTGACTGACTGCTAGGCCACTTCAAGCACTCACCACTAGCTTGCAGCACATTTTTGTTACTCATACAAATACGTTACAGTAGGGCAGATTGAGCCCAGTTTATAATTTCCTGTTATACAGTATGCCAGGCAGTCTTGCACTAAAGGAGGACTATGTTATTGTTTACTTTATTACTCTAGTATACTCTGAACTGAAGCTGTGTGCCTTCATTGTTTTTGTAGCTGTTGTTTTGAGGCATGTTTAAAAAAAATAAAAAATTATGCATTTTGTGAAAGTCAAAGTATTGTATTTCCCATAGTTGTAGTGGGTATCCGGATTATCTCAGTGAGAGCATGTCCCAAATTCCAAGCTGCTGTTTTGAGGCATGTTAAAAAAAATAATGCACTTTGTGACTTCAATAATAAATATGGCAGTGCCATGTTGGCACTTTTTTCCATAACTTGAGTTGAAGTTGTTCTCTTATTTTGGAAAACCTTGTTACATTGTTTAATGCATCCAGCGGGGCATCACAACAAAATTAGGCATAATAATGTGTTAATTCCACGACCGTATATATCGTATCGGTTGATATCGGAATCGGTAATTAAGAGTTGGACAATATTGGGATATCGGATATCGGCAAAAAAGCCATTATCGGACCTCTCTAATTTTGACCCTTCCTCCTGAATTAATCCGAATCAAGAATTAATTCAAAGAGGTTCATTAGGTCTTCAAAAAATTATGCAATTTGTTATTCTAATAGCTAGACCTGTTTGTTTATTTCCGCCATGTGACAACTTCTGAGGAAGGCAACAGTTGTAGCCAAAACCGTCACGTACGGAAATAACCACACTAGTCGGGCTATAAGAATAACAAATTGCGAATCTAGAATTGTTGGGAACCGCAATCAAAACGAGGAACTGGAATGGTCCAAATTCAAACAATACCCAACCCTATTTATTACTCCACCAGGAGCTTATGTAATTGTTGCTGTTAGTTTGTCGGTCTGTCAGTTAGTTGATGGTTCATAATGTACTTTATATAATACTGTAGCAGAAATATACAGTGCAACCCGATATTATCGGACATCTCTAGTCAAAATGTATTATGAATCTCTCATAAACTTATTTTCTAGCAGAACAGTCCTTTGTTACATTGTGCTTTAAATGTTGCAGCTTTTATGTAATTATATTTTTATTATATTTATGTATTATATGTTTATAAGACAGAATTAGAGGTTTCTGGTGCAGTGTTTGTGCTACCGCAACCCAGAGTGGGGAAAAGAAGTAGAAAATAGATGAATAGCATGTCTGTGACTGCTTCCTACTAAGAAATGTTATAATGAAATGTAATCATTTAAATGTTCACATATGTGTGTACCGGTATCTACTTTAGTCAGAACGTACAATTTAGTGGCGTTTAGTTTTTTACTCGATCCTGTCAACCATATTTTACAAATCACATGGCCCACAAGAATTTGCATCATTCACATCCTCTACTGGCCATGTGAAGAAAAAGTTATGTTTTTGCATATTTAATCATATTTACACTATTGACTGGAGGCTTAAATCTCAGCACAGTCCCGTTACCTACATTATTTTTTAATGTTATTTTAATATTAATACTATTTTGTTAAATCACTGAAATTTGCTTAATGTCAACATGTTAAAGTCAACATGGGTAAAGTTCGACTCAGATTTTAAATTCGAAAAACAAATCAGCAGCGTCGTTCAAAAAAGCTTTTATCAATTACGCCAAATAGCGAAAGTGAAACCGCTTCTATCAGGACATGATCTCGAGAAATTAATCCACGCCTTTATCTCGAATCGTTTAGACTACTGCAATGCCCTGTACGTAGGCATTAGCCAGGCCTCCCTCGCCCGCCTGCAGCTCGTGCAGAACTCTGCTGCTCGTCTGCTAACACAGACCCGCAGACGTGAGCACATCACCCCTATATTAGCGTCCCTTCACTGGCTCCCTGTGCGTTACCGAATCAATTTTAAACTCCTTTTAATTGTTTTTAAATGTCTAAACAACCTCGCGCCAACATATCTCTCCGACCTCCTTCAACCTTACTGCCCCACCCGATCCCTAAGATCAGCCGATCAGCTGCTACTGACGGTCCCTGACACAAGGCTGAAGCTTAGAGGTGACAGAGCTTTCGCCGCTGCTGCTCCCAAGCTCTGGAACGACCTACCTCTGAGTGTTAGACAAGCCTCCTCTCTTCCTGTTTTTAAATCTCTCTTAAAAACATACTTTTATTCCATGGCTTTTAACACTGAGTAATATAAATAAATGATAAATGGGTTATACTTGTATAGCGCTTTTCTACCTTCAAGGTACTCAAAGCGCTTTGACAGTATTTCCACATTCACCCATTCACACACACATTCACACACTGATGGCGGGAGCTGCCATGCAAGGCGCTAACCAGCACCCATCAGGAGCAAGGGTGAAGTGTGCCATCCTGCAATGGCGCCCCATAATACACCTGCTGTGAACCTGTTTTTATGTTTTATTTATTTATTTTTGATCGTGTTCTGTTTGTGTTGTGTTGTGCTTGCTCGGTTCTCGTATTATCTTTTAACCTGTCCATTGTACAGCACTTTGGCTACCCCTGTGGTAAATTTTAAATGTGCTTTATAAATAAAGTTGATTTGATTTGATTTGTTATTAGCATAAATTTCATGTATTTATATTTCCTGTATTTGATAATTTCATGCTAAAATTTACTATTGTTCCTCAAGTGAGTCATTTGACCATTTTCTTCAAAAATGAAATACATTTTCCTGACATTTGAAATAGTTGTCTATGAGTATTATGAGGAAAAAAACCTTGAAATGTAAGTTTATCTACAAACCTCGTTTCCATATGAGTTGGGAAATTGTGTTAGATGTAAATATAAACGGAATACAATGATTTGCAAATCCTTTTCAACCCATATTCAATTGAATGCACTACAAGGACAAGATATTTGATGTTCAAACTCATACACTTAATTTTTTTTTTGCAAATAATAATTAACTTAGAATTTCATGGCTGCAACACGTGCCAAAGTAGTTGGGAAAGGGCATGTTCACCACTGTGTTACATGGCCTTTCCTTTTAACAACACTCAGTAAACGTTTGGGAACTGAGGAGACACATTTTTTAAGCTTCTCAGGTGGAATTCTTTCCCATTCTTGCTTGATGTACAGCTTAAGTTGTTCAACAGTCCGGGGGTCTCCGTTGTGGTATTTTAGGCTTCATAATGCGCCACACATTTTCAATGGGAGACAGGTCTGGACTACAGGCAGGCCAGTCTAGTACCCGCACTCTTTTACTATGAAGCCACGTTGATGTAACACGTGGCTTGGCATTGTCTTGCTGATATAAGCAGGGGCGTCCATGGTAACGTTGCTTGGATGGCAACATATGTTGCTCCAAAACCTGTATGTACCTTTCAGCATTAATGGCGCCTTCACAGATGTGTAAGTTACCCATGTCTTGGGCACTAATACACGCCCATACCATCACAGATGCTGGCTTTTCAACTTTGCGCCTATAACAATCCGGATGGTTCTTTTTCTCTTTGGTCCGGAGGACACGACGTCCACAGTTTCCAAAAACAATTTGAAATGTTGACTCGTCAGACCACAGAACACTTTTCCACTTTGCATCAGTCCATCTTAGATGAGCTCAGGCCCAGCGAAGCCGACGGCGTTTCTGGGTGTTGTTGACAAACGGTTTTCACCTTGCATAGGAGAGTTTTAACTTGCACTTACAGATGTAGCGACCAACTGTAGTTACTGACAGTGGGTTTCTGAAATGTTCCTGAGCCCATGTGGTGATATCCTTTACACACTGATGTTGCTTGTTGATGCAGTACAGCCTGAGGGATCGAAGGTCACAGGCTTAGCTGCTTACGTGCAGTGATTTCTCCAGATTCTCTGAACCCTTTGATGATATTACGGACTGTAGATGGTGAAATCCCTAAATTCCTTGCAATAGCTGGTTGAGAAAGGTTTTTCTTAAACTGTTCAACAATTTACTCACACATTCGTTGACAAAGTGGTTAATCTCGCCCCATCCTTGTTTGTGAATGACTGAGCATTTCATGGAATCTACTTTTATACCCAATCATGGCACCCACCTGTTCCCAATTTGCCTGTTCACCTGTGGGATGTTCCAAATAAGTGTTTGATGAGCATTCCTCAACTTTATCAGTATTTATTGCCACCTTTACCAACTTCTTTGTCACGTGTTGCTGGCATCAAATTCTAAAGTTAATGATTATTTGCAACAAAAAAAATGTTTATCAGTTTGAACATCAAATATGTTGTCTTTGTAGCATATTCAACTGAATATGGGTTGAAAATTATTTGCAAATCATTGTATTCCGTTTATATTTACATCTAACAATTTCCCAACTCATATGGAAATGGGGTTTGTATATTGTTACAAGCAGCAAATGGCAGTGACTAGTTGGAATGGTGCATTTGATCATTGTAGACTTTTGCACAGTACTTGAGAATGAGTCATGTGTATCAATGAACTTACACGGTGTGTGGCTGCTGAAGAAGACGAAGGAAACTCCAGGCTGGAGTCTCCATTTCCCTTGACGCTCTGCCTGACAAAACACAGAACTTCCTTTTCCGCTCACAGCTCTGCGAAGCTCCTGAATTAAATACCTTATAATACAAATACAAATAATGAATAAATGAATACAAATAAAGATCTTTGCAAATCATATATGCCAACTGATGACGTACACACCTGACACACCCTCTTCTTGCGATGACTTCTGCGTGGCTGTCATTGAGCACGTCTCCTAATGACACATGAGAAATCTGCATTTCAGAGGATGCTCCTGCTTCTAGAGCACTTTACATCCACCATTGTCTAAACCAGGGGTGTCAAAACCTTTTGACTTGGGGGCCGCATATGGCTAAAAACATTTGGCTGGGTGCCGAAAAGCCGACTGCATGCGAAGTAACCATACATGTATATACACTTTTTAAAAAAAAAATATATATACAGTACAGGCCAAAAGTTTGAAAACACCTTCTCATTCAATGCATTTTCATTATTTTCATGACTATTGTAAATTGTCACTGAAGGCATCAAAACTATGAATGAACACATGTGCAGTTAGTTATGTACTTAACAAAAAAAGGTAAAATAACTGAAAACATGTTTTATACTCTAGTTTCTTCAAAATAGCCACCCTTTGCTCTGATTACTGCTTTGCACACTCTTGGCATTCTCTCGATGAGCTTCAAGCACACCTGTGAAGTAAAAAAACATTTCAGGTGACTACCTCGTGAAGCTCATCGAGAGAATGCCAAGAGTGTGCAAAGCAGTATTCATGGCAAAGTGTGGCTATTTTGAAGAAACTAGAATATAAAACATGTTTTGAGTTATTTCACCTTTATTTTTGTTAAGTACATAACTCCACATGTGTTCATTCATAGTTTTGATGCCTTCAGTGACAATCTACAATAGTCATGAAAATAAAGAAAACGTATTGAAAAGAAGATGTGTCCAAACTTTAGGCCTGTACTAATATATATATATATATATATATATATATATATATATATATATATATATATATATATATATATATATATATATATATATATATATATTTGTACACATAAATACATACATACATATGTATATATATATATATATATATATATATATATATATATATATATATATATATATATATATATATATATATATATATATATATATACAGTATATATAAGGTGTGTGTTTACATAATATAATATTATAATATGGTATCCAGCCCCAATTTTCTATACCAGGGGTGTTCAAAACTACATTCAGCCAACCGGCGTCTTCAATCCGGCCCGCAAGACGTCACAAGTTGTCACAAGAAGCCTGGCCTGCGATATGGTTCAAGTTTAATTACCTTACAGATTAATTGCATCAAACATGCCACTCATCTTGTTGACAACACTATTAATTCGGCCAATGATCATGAGATTTATTTTGAAGTGGCGCGAGCAGAGCATCAATTCATATGATCTAATCCAAACAACAGTTCCCGCTCATGGTGCAAATAAACTGTAATCAACTCTGAAAGTCAACACATGTGGTCACACATAACACATGACCACCTTATAAAATGTGTGAGCTTTAGTAAAACATGTCTAAGCAGCATACACAATTTACAATTACACTCATATAAATCCTCTACCAAGCATGATGGGTAATATCCATCCATCCATCCATTTTCTTCCGCTTATCCGAGGTATGGTCGCGGGGGCAGCAGCCTAAGCAGAGAAGCCCAGACTTCCCTCTCCCCAGCCACTTCGTCCAACTCCTCCCGGGGGATCCTGAGACGTTCCCTGGCCAGCCGGGAGACATAGTCTTCCCAACGCGTCCTGGGTCTTCCCCGTGACCTCCTCCCTAGGGAGGCGTTCGGGTGGCATCCTGGGCAGATGCCCGAACCACCTCATCTGGCTCCTCTCAATGTGGAGGATTGGATGATGGGTAATATGCAAAACATTATTCCCACAATTTTCCATGTTTGGGGCATTTTAGTTCCTTGATATTTCAGTTTGATCACAAAACCTAAAGGAGGTTGTCATGAAAATAAACAAGGTAGGAGTCGAACTTTCACATACTCTTAATTTTCAATGTTTTATCATTTGTACTTAACATTTTAGTGTCATAGGTGTCTGATGTGCGGGTGAATTGTTATAAACAATTATGTGTTGTCAATGTAAACTGAAGTGTCTGATAATGTAAATCCTACATTCTTTATTTTTGTACAAATGATTGTTGTAACGTCACAATCAACGTTCTACATTATGGCGAAGAAAAGTGCCGTAATGTCTGCATTTGTTTGTGTGTGTGTGTGTGTGTGTGTGTGTGTGTGTGTGTGTGTGTGTGTGTGTGTGTGTGTGTGTGTGTGTGTGTGTGTGTGTGTGTGTGTGTGTGTGCGTGTGTGCGTGTGTGCGTGTGTGTGTGTGTGTGTGTGTGGGCGCATCCATATGACAGTGTATTGACGATAACCCTCGAAAATAAGGCTTTACCGCATCCATCCATCCATCCATCTATTTTCTACCGCTTGTCCCTTTCGGGGTGGCTTTACCGCATGTTGTACTGTATTGTTACATGTTTAGGAAACTTCCCTCTTCAATTAGTTATGAAATTAATATGCAGACATAAATCATCGCAATGGCTGATTACACGTAAAAACAGCTGTGCAAACTTGATCACACAGGCACTCTGAATGAGACAACAACAGAGTTGGAATAAATATTAAATAAAAACAACTGAGGTTTTGCTTCAAAATTGTAACTACAACTGAAGTTAGTGTAGTAACTTAGATATGAAATTTGTTTAGATGCTTTATCTAATTACATTACATGTATATTTAATATCTATATCACAACCCCAACATCAGAACTGTATATCATATTTAATGTATTACACATTATATATAATAGATACAGACTATATATAATTATACATATACACATTATATATAATATATACAGACTATATATAATTATACATATACACATTATATATAATATATACATACGATATATCATTATATATAGATGTATACATTTATATGCATATATACAGAAGGTGTGTGTATTTATTATATACACACATATATACATATATATGTAACACATTGTTACACAATATACATACAAATACACACATATATATATATACATACATAATGTATATACATAAATGTAAAGATACATATATTTGTGGACATACATATATATACATATGTATATATACATACATATATACTAGGGGTGTAAAAAATAATCGATACAAACCGATAACCAATTTTAACTTTAGAGATATGAATACATTATTTGGCGAGTCGCTGGATTAATCTATGTATAGTATGGACCGGTCGACTTCCGGTTGAAAAGTCACAAATTGGTTTCTTGTCAATCTACTACGAAATATGGCCGCTTTAATCTTGCTAGATTTCTGTGGTGACGTAATACGAGAATTCTCGTTTGTGATTGACAACACAGCAACATACTCAGACAGCACCAAACAAGTTTACAAACAATGCACCCCCGAATATGAAATCTAAAATGTGGTTAACGTTTGGATTTGAAAAAAAACCGAAATGAAGACACTCAAGCGGGCGATGAAGGAGCTGAGGATGCTAATGCTAGCAGAGCTATCAACTCTCAAGACAAGGACACAGATTTGAAAGATTTCCAGCCCCAACTTAGACACAACTCTGTGAGGTAATCACATCAACTACTACACTGTTAATTAGGGATGTATACCAAGTACCAGGATGTTTACCAAGTACCAGTATGTTTTAGTACCGGCATCTAATTGGGTCAATCCTTCTGGACCGTGAAGATTCTGGACTAATGATCCTGCTTCTGGTATTTTTAAATCCATCTGAGCGTCGTAATTATGACACGCTGTCACATTCGGTTCAGCTGCTGCTGCATACACATAACAAATCAGCATGTAATAATTACAAATAAGAAGCAACACCACACAAAAGTTTGTAACACAACAATTCCCCCTCCAAAGTTTCAAGTGAACGCCACTTAAAGGCGGAACTGCACTTTTTTTGGTATGTTCCTATCGTTCACAATCATTATCGAAATAGTAAATAAATAAAGTATTTGAGCTTCTACACTGAAGCTGCTGTTTAGTTTACGAAGTGGCACTTAATTGTATCTTGCACTTGTGTTACTGTGGTGTAATGACACCGCTGCTTGATGCACAGCTTGGTTTTCTCTGTATTTAATTGTTGCTACTTGAGCAAACAACAGTAAATTTTGTTTACAGCTTCTTTTCTTTAAGTTTACGCATTGCAATGCCTTGACCTTGCCTTGAAATTGATACTTCTACTACTTGCTCATAATTATTACTGACACCGCCAGCTGCTCGTTGCTGCTGTTTTGCCACTCAAAAGCTAAGTGCTATCTTTCTACCTGTGTGCTTTTAACTGTTTTACATCTTTCTTTATTCCTTCTCCAACATATTTAGTAGTCTTATCAAACTTACAAAGCACCCACTCTCTGTTTCAACACCTCACTTTCAGCTAGCTAGCTGATAAGCTAAGCTCGCATATATAAATGTATATATATGTATATATATACATACATACACACACACATACATACATACACATACGAACATATATACAGTATATATATACAGTATATATATATATATATATATATACATACACACACACATACGTACATATACATACAGTATTTATATATACTGTATATATACATATATGTATATATGTGTATATACATACATATTAATATACACACACACATATATATATATATATATATATATATATATATATATACATATATATATATATATACATATATATATATATATATATATATATATACATATATATATATATATATATATACATATATATATATATATATATATATACATATATATATATATATATACATATATATATATATATACATATATATATATATATATATACATATATATATATATATATACATATATATATATATATATATATATACATATATACATATACATATATATATATATATATATATATATATATATATATATATATATATATATATATATATATATATATATATATATATATATATATATATATATATATGGACAGACAACATTCACACATTCGGCCCTGCGATGAGGTGGCGACTTGTCCAGGGTGTACGCCGCCTTCCGCCCGATTGTAGCTGAGATAGGCTCCAGCGCCCCCCGCGACTCCAAAAGGGACAAGCGGTAGAAAATGGATGAATGGATGGATGGATATATGTATATACACACATATATATGTATATATATTAGGGCTGCAACAACTAATCGATTAAATCGATTAAAATCGATTATAAAAATAGTTGCCGATTAATTTGGTCATCGATTCGTTGGATCTATGCTATGCGCATGCGCAGAGGCTTTAAAAATAAAAATTAAAAAAAAGTATTATTTTTTTTATTTTTTTTTGAATAAATCTTATTTATAAACTGCAACATTTACAAACAGCTAAGAAACAATAATCAAAATAAGTATGGTGCCAGTATGCTGTTTTTTTTTCAATAAAATACTGGAAAGGATAGAAATGTAGTTTGTCTCTTTTATCCGATTATTAATCGAAGTAATAATCGACAGATTAATCGATTATCAAATGAATCGTTAGTTGCAGCCCTAATATATATGTATATATATATACATACATATATATACATACATATATATATATATATATATATATATATATATATATATATATATATATATATATATATATATATATATATATATATATACATGAAAGAAAATAAGTCACCCACCTTTCGGACTCATGGTTGTTTTTCCGATGCATTTGGTCCCAGTTCCAAGGGACAGCACTTCTTTTTCAACTACAAGATAAAAGCAACATAAGAGGATTTCAAAAATTGTGACAAATTTCCATTTAAATTGATTCAGAGTTGTCTAACATTGACGATGAAGCATATTTTTATCTTTTAATTGCATCAACATATCAGCCTTTTCTTGTTACATTGCACCTTATTGCTATTATTTGTTGTTTAATACATTTTGAAGAATATGTCACCGGCAAATTGAAAATGAGCTCCGGGTTACAGTTTGAATTATACCCTATTCCATCCATCCATTTTCTACCGCTTGTCCCTCTCAGGGTCGCGGGGGGTTGGGGGAGCCTATCCCAGCTGCATTCGGAATGCGGGGTACACCTTGAACAAGTCGCCACCTCATCACAGGGCCTACAAAGATAGACAACATTCACACTCACATTCACACACTAGGGTCAATCTTGTGTTGCCAATCAACCTATCCCCAGGTGCATGTCTTTGGAGGTGTGAGGAAGCCGGAGTACCCGGAGGAAAACCCACGCACATTTTAAAGTAATGTGCATGGACTACATAGTGCAATAAAATCTGTGCAAGTAGAAACTGGATTGTTTGTACAAAATGGTTGCAACTTAGTTCCTATTTCTGCGTTATGTACTGAGACAGGGGTGTCAAGGTCAAGGCCCGAATGAATGATCTATGGCCCCCTGGATGATATTTGATTAGTATTAGAATCGGCCAGCAGACTCCAGACTGTTTTGCACGCACCAATACTCCATCAGTGTTGGCGCTAGGAATTTTCAAAATGGGGTCCCATCAAGTCATAAAAATGAGGTCCCACAGTAAATTTTTGGGGTCCCACTTTTTTGTAACCGTTTTGAAAACAAATGATAAATGTATGCATTATCCTGTTATATCTCACATTCTATATTGTGTTTTGGAAAAAGGTTGTCATAAACGTTACTTAATTTATTTTAAAAAATAATACAAAAGAAAAAAACATTTTATCAGTGGTGTGCCGTCAGGGCCAGCAAGGCCTTCTCTGCTGGCCTAACATAACCAGAAATAATCATCATAATTAAAGATACAATTATTTTTTTATTTACTTACCTAAATATCTAAAATTATTCATATTCTCTTCATGTCGTATTATGCTTCTTCCAGTGCTGTTGTTTTTAGTTTTATTTTGTATACAATCAGAATTCAGCTAGCTTATGTTGCCATGCTGTACCAAATCTGCCAGACGCCTTCAGAATCAACAATGCGGGTGTCCGTGCACTGTAAGCGACATACAGTGATTGACAGTTGCTGTAGCCAATCAGATCACAAATTGTTGTCAATAAGGCCTTCTAGATGGCCTCACGTTGAACGTGACCTTTACACATCCTGTGATCGGATACTCATCGGGACCGTTAGCGGATGAATTTGAGAACACATAGGGTTGAGAGGCAATTGCGATAGCCAATCAGATCACAAGTTGTTGACAGTAGATGTTCTGTTACAACTAAAAGTTGTAAACTCTTGTTGTTAAAGTGTGTCATGCTAGTCTTTTAATTAACATTGTTAAATGTGTATTTGTCGCCATCATGTGGTCAAAACAGTTAATATATCTTTGAGAAGTGTGTACTCTGAATCAAACTTTATTGACCGGAAGTTGCATCGGCCAAGCAGAGAAATTTACGGTATATATTTTAATTGCTGATGTGTTTTAATTTATTTTTAAATGCGCCAGAAAATAACCCGTTTTGTATACTGTTGATGTGTTTTAATGCCCAGTAGGGTGTAAATGTATTCCTGTATAGTATTTCTCCAGCAATGGTCATGTGGTGACATCAATTATGGTATTTTGAGAGGTAATCATTGAAGTCGGAGATCACTGAAGGCCTAGGTGGGAAACGCACGGCCCGCCACTGATTTTTATGCATATGTAAATGTATTCTGTTATAAACATTCATTCACTTTCTTCTTTCCTTCATGGATCTAAACATTACCGCTGCCGGTATTTTTCTCTATATTTCTATAGTAATATTTTCAGAATGTGTTTGTTCTATTTTTGGCCAAAGTAAGACAAAGAAAACAATCTGAAGTCGTATTTATTTTTTAGTTTTAATGCCATGATTTTAATAGTCTGGCCCGCGTGTGCACAGATTTCCTCCATGCGGCCCCTGAGATAAAATGAGTTTGACACCCCTGTATTTAGGGAAAGAGTTAAAGAACTAAGTGTTTAGTTTAGTAGGAAGAAAAAGAGCTGTGGGGCGGAGTGGCTTGGTTGGTAGAGTGACCGTGCCAGCAATTTAAGAATTTCAAATTTGATCCCTGCTTCCACCATCCAAGTCACTGCCATTGTGTCCTTGGGCAGGACACTTGACCCAGTGCCACCCGCACTGGTTTAAATGTAGCTTTGAGTCTCTAGGGAAATGCGCTATATAAAAATAAATCAATTCACACACGTTTGCTTATTTGATACTACCCCATTTCCATGTGTGATACTGATAAGTCATTCACATCATGTGTTAAACAAACTGACACTAGAAACAATTCACGTGTTTGCATTTTGTAATTGTCAAGAAACGATAGAGAATGTACATCTATATCAGGGGTGCCCACACTTTTCAGCAGGCGAGCTACTTTTTAAATGACCGAGTCGAAGGGATACACCTCATTCGTATATATAATTTATATGTATTTATTTATGAAAGAGACGTTTTTGTTAACAAGTTAAAAGGTGTTTCATGATAATACAAGCACGTTTAACACATATAGAGTCCTTTCTTTCCTGAAGACAAGAATATAAGTTGGTGTATTACCTGATTCTGATGACTTGCATTGATTGGAATCTGACAGTAGTGATGATAACGTCCACATTTTTGAATGGAGGAGAAAAAAAGTCCTCCTTTCTGTCCAATACCACATGAAAGTGGTTGCTTTTTGCCATCTTATTTGTCCAGCTTCCTTACTCCTTTTTATACACTTTACAAGAAATACATTGCCGGCAAACTCCGTGGCTTGCGGGCTTGTACACGCCAGCTTTCTGAGACTCTTATTTTGTTAGCGCAGGCAGGATAGAGCAGCGCTTTTATTGTGAAGACAGGAACTATGTGATCAGTCTTTAGGCTTTTGACAGGAGGTGTGGTTGAAATAAAAACTGTTTCTCGCCTCCCTGACGGTCTTTTTTTCCCCTTCACACTGAGCTTGCAGCAGCCCGCGTCATTTCACAAGACCCTCGATTGTCAATCAAGTGACGAAAGTGACGTCATAGTGAAGATTTCTCATCGCTAAATTTTAGGACTATTTTCTCAATGCCTAGTTGGCGATCGACTGACACACCCTCCGCGATCGACCGGTAGCTTGCGATCGACCGGTAGCTTGCGACCGACGTAATGGACACCCCTGATCTATATCAACAGAATGATAGCTTATTTACAAGGAAAGAAAAAGAGGGGGAAAGTGTGGAAAAAAATCATACAAAATAATCAAATTGAAGTAGAACAAACTGACGTGTACAGCAGTGGTCCCCCAACCACCGATTGGTTCCGGGCCGCACAAAAAATTAAAAATAAATAATACAACTTTTTTTTTTTTTTTTTAAATTAAATCAACATAAAAAACACAATATATACATTATATATCAATATAGATCAATACAGTCTGCAGGGATACAGTCCGTAAGCACACATGATTGTATTTCTTTATGAAAAAATAAATAAATAAATAAATTAAATAAAAAAAATCCCACCCCCCGGTCCGTGGGACACATTTTCAAGCGTTGACCGGTCCGCAGCTACAAAAAGGTTGGGGACCACTGGTGTACAGTATATAGCAGAGTATATAGCAGGCCTGTGCAATTATTGTGCCAAATTTAGAGGGAAAAAATGTGTCTGGGGGCCAGTATATCTATTTTTAGGAACACTAATACAAAACCTCACAATAATGTCTGATTGAATGCTAAAAATGTTATGACAGACCGCCTTAAAAAACGGAATGGAATTGTAATTTTTCTTACTGAATGAAACACCCAGAATGTACATGAAAATAAAGAATATGGGATTTACAATATTAACTATGAACGATAAAACACTGAATATTGACAACATATGAACGTCACACCCCCTCTTGATTGACATATTTTACATTCAAGCGAAACGCAACAAAAATGCAACAAACACAGCGAAATATGAACGCGAAGGGTAAAAAAATAAACCCACCTACAATCTGATACATCTGATATATCACTAAGCTTTACAACTTTGTTGTAAAAATCTCCTTCCGCGTCTGTCTCTGACACCCGCATTTCAGGCTGGCCGCTCTGGAAACACTCTGTGGAAACGCTCCCCACCCACACTGCTTGGTGCCTCGTCTGAGCTGCTGTGACTTAGATTACCATAGTAACTAATTAGATTACCATAGTAACTAGTATATCATGCAAAAGCGCAGATTCCAACCTTTGAAATACTTTGTATAGTTCAAGACTTACGGTCATTTGAAAACATCACTGCACATCATAATGGCAGCTACAGTTTCCATCTTAAAGATCTAAAAAAATTATTTGGGAATGTCCGGCAGGCCCCCGGGCTTTAATTTGCCCAGGTCTGGTATATAGCTTACACAATTAAGAAGATAAGCATGCATACAGTCAGTGCCGCCCCAACCTAAACGCAGAACATGCGCTGTGCGTAGGGCCACGGGATTTTTTTTTTTTTTGTCATAAAAAAATACAATCATGTGTGCTTACGGACTGTATCCCTGCAGACTGTATTGATCTATATTGATATATAATGTAGGAACCAGAAATATTAATAACAGAAAGAAACAACCCTTTTGTGCGAATGAGTGTGAATGAGTGTAAATGGGGGAGGGAGGCTTTTTGGGTTGGTGCACTAATTGTAAGTGTATCTTGTGTTTTTTATGTTGATTTAATAAATTAAAAAAATAAATAAATTTAAAAAAAAAAATTAAAAAAAAAAATATATATATATATATATATATATATATATATATATATATATATATATATATATATATATATATATATATATATATATATATATATATATTATTTTTTTAATTTATTATTATTTATTTTTTAATTCTTGTGCAGCCCGGTACCAATCGATCCACGGACCGGTACCGGTGGTTGGGGACCACTGCAGTAAATCACACACTGTTCACTTTCTTTAAATTTGCACAGAAAACACTCATTTTTATAGAACTATATCAATGTGCAGTGTATCATCCAGCATTTTAAGTGGGGTTACCAATTGTTTATTTTACTCATGTTTGTTTTACGTTGGGTCGAGGGCAACGTACCCTCTGAGGTGCGCGCCTGTGCAATTGCGCACTGCTCAAGCGTCCTCTGCGCACGGCAAATCTATGCCACGCACAAAATCAAATAAAAAAATAAGCGCATAACAATTTTCGACACACGAAAACGACAGAGAAAACAGTTTTCGTCATCATTGTTCAAATATTGTATCGTCTGTCGAGACACTTTGAGGACATGAATTCCATCCATCACTTTACTGAGCAAAACTCTTTATTGTCGGCCATAAACACATCACCAAAACATTAGTAAAAACAATTATTTCTAGCAAAAGTGGTCATTTTCTGCAGTACAAACCAGACCAAAAGCAACTTTGTTATATCAACTGCAGCCGCTCGCTTTTTCTCACTTGCGCCAACACATGCACATATGGCCCTTAGCCAGTGATGCGTTTACAGCCACACAAAAAGTCGGACAACTCCAACACCACACATAAAGTGTCATTCCAGGTCGTTACACTATGATTTACCAATCAAATGTGTGCTTATTCTAGTGTCATTTATTAGGAATCTTAATTTATAAATATTAATCATGAAATGCTGTTAGTATATTAAATAAATACTAATAAAAATATATTTTTTACAAACAGGAAGTTGCAGGAATGTACACATGATCCCCTGCTTACATCTCATTGTGCAACATGAGAATGTTTTAATGGGAACTAAATGCAATGTCTGAAAGGGGTACAAATGATTTCCAAAGCAGGACCTCCACCCAGACAAACAATACAAGTACACAGTTCATGAAAAAACAATATTTTTGTTATTGTCATTGTAAGTGCAGGGCCTCAACACTTATATCAGAAATGGACATGACTGCTGTCATTTGATTATAATAACAAGAGAATGTTGTCTGTCTATCTGTGTTGGCCCTGTGATGAGGTGGGGACTTGTCCAGGGTGTAACCCGCCTTCCGCCCGAATGCAGCTGAGATAGGCTCCAGCGACCCCGAAAGGGACAAGCGGTAGAAAATGGATGGATGGATGGAGATTGAACTTGTTATTTAGTCAGGTTTGGGACAGGTGTGCTGCTGGTGTAGCCACAGTGTGCACGTCTGATGTTGCTCACATGGGCTCCACTGAATGCTCAGGGAGTTTTTGCGTTTGCTCACACACATGAAAAATTAGAGGGAACATTGGTCGAGGGGGAGGAGTTGCAGCCCCGCTTTAGCGTGTACCTCTTGCTTGGTATACTTGTATACTTGCTTGCCTAACATAATTACTATTGCGACATCTAGTGGACACATTTATAACAGCAGTTTCTTTCATTTAAAAATGCATCTTCATTTTTAACACTGAGCGAACTCGTCTCGGGCCGCAGGTTTGACATCCCTTATGTAGTGGAATAGTGCTTGTCTTGCAAATCAGCAGGCACTGCAGTCCAATTTCAGTAGAAGTTAAGGTCGATAAATGTATGTTTTAATTATTTTTTTAAAATTTATTTTGCCGTTAAAAAAAGCTAAATATTGAAAAGTTTATTTCACATGAGTCGTTTTAGTACAAAACATGAATCCGATTAAATTCAAGATTGAAAAAAAATGTTTCATTTCATTTTTATTTATCTCCTTCATTGATGTGCATCTTTGATAGACAATTATAACACAATATTCAGTTACACCGTTACACACCAATGCCTGAGAAGGAGCAGGATGAAGAAGAAGAAAAAAAAGTAGATAAAGTATGAAAACAACTATAATGGTGAGGGGGACTGCAAATAAAATTCTGCTTAGGGCGGCCCTGCATAAAATGGTAACATTAACATAAATGATTCAATACATGGCTTCCTAAACCAGAATACATTAACAACTTTGAAATGGATATCTACTTGAAAGTTGAAATAATTTAAACGTAATAATTAACGAATTACCAACAAGCAGCGTTAATAACAATACAAATGAATGATTTGGAATAATAACAAAAATACCTGAGTGAGAATTTGCACTTTCACTTTGGGTGATTTTGACCACAGCGGCCAGCAGCGTCCACTCTCGGCCGGGCTCAGGCTTCCCCCTGCGGGGAAGCGCGGCGAAGCTCTCGTAGCACAACTGAGCAACTTCATCCGCAGTCACCATATTGGTTAGACGCTAAATGTATAATTGAAAACAAAATGTAACGTTAGATTTTTTTGTTTACCGCCTTGCCATAGAAATACAACACGCAGGAACACGGAACTAAACCGGAAACGCTACGGCAACTCTACTGGGACAGAAGTGACGTCACCGACATCAGACGGAGTGGAACCAGCGACCTTTTGCTAACCAATATATTGATAAAAAATAGCCCTTAAATTTAAAATGATTTCGTTAGCCATTTTTGGATTTTTATTTTTTATATTCTTTTAGAATGATTATTTATTAATATTTAATACTCTATCTGTTTTTGTATTTGCTTTTGTTTTCTTTCCTTGACATGATTCGCTGATGTCGTGATTTGCTCAAGCTGATGTGTAGATTGTTGGTTATGTTGAAAGTGCCTTGACTTTTGTGTGCATTATAAATGCATGTTTGTTGTTCAATAAAATTTTTTTTTTTTTTTTTTAAATATATATATACATATATATATATATTTATAGTAATAGTAACAACACGTTTCTATGGTTGATATTGTGTGAAAAATTATTTTTATTAAAAAAATATACAAATGTTTGTTGTTGTGCTGTTTACATTCATATGTTTTTCAAACATATGATAACTTAAATAATCATTTTATTTTTGTATTTCAAGCTCTTACCTCATTTGTCACCATTCCAAGCATGCCTACATTTCACTGGAAGTCTCGTAAGTAAAGAATAGTAGAAGACACAAAATCAACAACCAGCAATACATAAATATCATATTAGTGCCTGTGTGTAAACTTGTGTGCTTTTTAGTTACCAACTAAAACACATGATACTGTGACTCTAATTAATGTTGCTTTGCTTCCGGATCAGTGCCTAATCCAAAACATCACAATATCTGACCCGTACGTGCGTTGATGAAAATCGCTTACTAAAAGGTCACACTTAACCACTGTCACAGCAAAAAGTTCAAGAAATGACAAACGTGTTGTTGAAACACATTGGCGGTAATTTAGTTGGTGTGTGGTGGTCAGTGGTCACTTCCTGTTGAAACTGGATTATTTTAGCTTTCCTACAATGGCCGATGTACAGCAACATCCTAATGCTCTAAACACAGCAATAATCCAGAACTAAAAAGACACAAAACAAATGCATTGGGAAAATGCTGCAAATTAAATATGCTGCCATCAAATAAACGTTGCAGGATCAAATGCAAATGCACAAGAAAATGTTGCGAATTTCAAAAACCCACACAAAGACTGCATGATAGATACACTTCAAGATTGGGGATCAAATTGTAAGTTAGCCAGGCTACCATTATTTTTTAAAATAATTTTGGCCAAAGGGGGCGCATTTCAATTTCTTACCCACACTTATTACATATGTTGGCCAAAGGGGGAGCACTTCAAATTTTTACACACATTTGTTATTTCATATGTTGACCACAGGGGGCGCACTTTTAAAACCGACACGCAGTCAATTTGAAAAATCCCTCCGTTCTGGGACCACCCTAATTTTGATTTCACCACCAGGGGTGCAAGTGAGACATTCTCTATTAGATGCAATGGTTTTCCTTATTGGGACCATGATTTCGGTCCTAACTTGTTCACCGGTCCTCATATGGAAGGTACTTTTCCTTGTTGATGTCTCAAGAAGGGTAGAAATACAAGAACACGAACACACACACACACACACACACACACACACACACACACACACACACACACACACACACACACACACACACACACACACACACACAGAGAGAGAGAGAGAGAGAGAGAGAGAGACACACATAGAGACAGACAGACACCAATGCTGAGGTATCATAAGATTAAACATACAATATATTGTATAGCTAACATTTTAAATATTAATCAAATCTAGAATTCTACACATTGAGTCTATTAGTGCTAAAACTGCCGAAGTTCATCAATAGTCAATATACCAGTGTGTAGCTCTTTAAACATCACAAAATGCTTTTCTTTTTGAGGAAGTTAGATTCTGTGTTTTGTTTTCTTGTTTTCAATGCTGCTATTTTAACAGTTTTTTAAATACATAAACAAAGTTAATAGTATTTTTTTAGCACTTTGTCTTTCCTTTCTTTTAAACGGACAACATTTTATTAGTCATTTAAATTTTTGTAACAGCTGAATACGCAGCACAGTTACAGTATAAATAAATATTTATGAATGAATTAGTCAACTTTGTTGTTAGTTACCTTAAGCTGCATTTAGAAGTCGATGGAAAATTACAGCCATTAAATATTGTACGCTTATCGTTAAGATAATTCTTGACTATTCGACTATCAAAATAAGCGTTCGTTGCAGCCCGAGCTAAAAGCAGACTGGGGTGACAGTAGAGATCTACATTTGGGTTAAAATACGAGCTCTTGACTATCGTAATGTTGCCCGACCTTCTTTGCTTCTCTCTTTACTCCGAGGGAGAGCCATTTATCCGGCTTTTTTTCAACATTTGGAAGTAAACCCTTACATCTTTTAATTTACTTGTGTGGTGGATGGTCCGAATCTTAAACAGCAACAAAAGTGAATTTAGTACAAAAGTTTTATTTACCCATAATCAAAAGTACAAAGTTGGATTGAATTGCCCATGCAAACAGACAACGTCCTCCGGAGGAGTTGGATGAGTCGAAAATCATGCGAATCACACATAGCCATGGCCACTTGGCCATTTATCATTTTTCCTCATGCGTCAAGGTCCCCCTGTTTTGAACCAACTCATTCTGCAAACTCATTGAATCCTTTAGCCATAACAAACAATCAAAACATTTTGTAGAATGGTCAGACCGACCACTCGTTCAACTATAACCCACATATGGTCCTTCGATGGTTCAGAATAGAAAAAAAACCCGAGCAGACTTTCTTAAGGCTTTTTGACAGACTGTCTTTTCGGATTTCGACAGACACAAAATATGGTTCAAAAGGTCAGAAATTCCACTACACTTGTTTAACCAGCAAGAGGTTGACTTAATTATGTCCTATTAATGTGTGGTTAAATGTGTGCGTCAATGTACCGATATTAGTTCTTGCTTTTTTTTTGTGTATATTTGTTATTTGTAAATGTTTACTTTTTTAAATAGTTAATGTGATCCTGTGTTTAACTTTTCTTTTTTTTTTGTGCAGGGCAATCAAGGAGGACTTGGATAAGACAATTCAAAGACCAACATCTATCCATCCATTTCCTACCGCTTGTCCCTCAAGCAGACCAAAAAGAAATGATACAAAACACGTATATACAAGTCTGAATGATCATTTAAACACAAATATTTTTTATAACCTATATACAATTAATAAACTCATGTGCGGAAACTGCAGTCGTTGTGAATTATTTACTGTGCCTTCAGTGCAAATAATGAATTATATGATCATTTAAAACAATTCTATCCCAATTGACATCCCACCCAATATTTACTATTACTGGCTATAATGCAACCAGTTTGACAACATTAGTAAACCACATCAGTTGTGAATCACATATTACAAAAATACCTGCTACTGTAATGATCCACCTGGCTTCGAAACTAAATTGTGAGTCAACAATTTTTTCCTTGAAATCCCTGTCGAAAAAAATGGCGACTCCACCAGAGTGATTGGAGCATGAATAAAAAGAGATTGACCTCCCCACTGTTTCCAAAAAGATTGATCTTTTTTACATAAATGTGTTTCCTGTAAGTATACATATTTTTTCAGAGACTGACAATACAGTTATTTCACATATCCCTCGCACATTAAGAGAGAAAAAAGACATAAGACCGTATGAGAAAAAAAAAAAAAAGATAGTTTTAATAAAATTAAAGTAAAAGAGTAGAGAGCTTGCTTAGAAAAAGTGCAAAAGAACAGTTTACTATTTGTAGTATATTTCAGTTCTAAGGTGCAAACTTTGCATCAATAAGCAGATGCACCAAATCAAAGTTATAATCTCGGTGGTGATAAAGGCATCCGGAACCTGCCGTAGAAAGTCCAATAATGACCAAGAAGTACAGTACCATATTTTATGGACCATAGGGCGCACCGGATTATAGGGCACATTAAAGGAGTCATATATATACTGTATATATATATATATATATATATATATATATATATATATATATATATATATATATATATATATATATATATATATATTTTCTAAATGGAAAACACTTTCTTGTGGTCTACATAACATGTAATGGTGGTTTCTTGGTCAAAATGTTGCATAGATTATGTTTTACAGATCATCTTCAAGCCGCTTTCTGACAGTCGCTTCAGGATGCGTCGTTTTGTAGGTGGTCTTATTAACGTGGCTCACCTTTGGCAGCGTCTTCTCCCCGTCATCTTTGTTGTAGCTGTGTAGCGTGCAAGGACACGAGTGGAAGAAGTGTCAAAAGATGGAGCTAACTGTTTTGATGACATTCAGACTTTACTCAAATCAATAACGGAGCAGCAGCTACTCATCCACCAGAAATGTGTCTGTAACTCTCTAATATCTAAAGTTCCTTGGGTAAATAATGTAAACTCACTACACCGGTATTTTTAGTGCTTTCATGGTAAGTTTACTGACAGATATAAGTAAGAACTTTACATTACTTCATATTAGAAATGGCAACAGGGGAGGATGAATGTACCATAACAAGAAGATAGAGAAAAAGAAGAAGTGTCAGGCCTGGGTCAAAAATAGGACTCAGATGCAGAGGTTGGGAATACTTTTTTTGAAAAGTTAACTTTTCACCTCTTGAGTCAGGGCAATACAACAACGGCTATAAACTTTAACAACTAGGCGAAAAACGTTTCACAAAATGTGAAAAAACCAAAACTCACTCCAAAAGGAGGAAACAAAAATATCTATCTCTAACTACACTAGCGAGGAATATAACTATGAAATTTAAACAACAAAATACGCTCCAAAAAGGAGGGAAAAACAATAGGCTAAGCATCTACACTGATTTTTATCTAGAGAAATAATTAACAAAAGGTCACTCAAAAATGAGGAAAAGAAGACACAGTAAAAGTAAACTGAACTCAACACTGCGACTTGAAAACTTAACAAACAAAAATTCACTCTGCTTAAGAGGAGAAAAGGAAAACCCAAAATACCAACTTGGAAAATCAGGATCTGGATAACAAGACGAGACAAGGCTTGGGTATGAGGCTGGAGATGCACGAGACATTCTGGCACAGAACAAAGGGAGGCGTGGGCTTATAAGACACATGGGGGGAATGGGGAACAGGTGGAAACAATCAGGGATCAGGGATGACGTCAAACTGATGACACATAAGGAAGGGCAAGTGACCTGAAACGAGAGGAGAGTTACTTTTCAAACTAAAACATGAAATTCACAAGACACAAAAAAAACAAGACAAGACATCCCTCACCGCGTTGTGACAAGAAGCTTATCGACTATGATGTCGGGACGAACTACAAAGGCGGACAAGTGCAAATTTTCAGGATTTATGCAGATCCCAAATACAGATCAGCAGGTACCAGAAGGTAAGAAAAGTTGCTTTTGCATAATATTGTGAAACAAAACGCCAGATAATATGTCTTACCTTATACACACACCATAATAATACTCGTATGTTGAAGCACAGTACAATCCATCAAGCGGTGCGGCTTCATAGCTTACCAAAGTCGCACTGAAACCATTTGATAGATTTTTGAGCGCCGTGGTAATTGATGTTCTATATTTTCAATGGAACATATAAAATGTTGGTGTTGTTTACTTGAGTCATATTGCAGTCTACACATATCTCTTATGTTTGCATGCCATCTACTAGTCACAATTATCATTTCACTATGTACCAAAAAAATTAGTTTCGAGGTCGGTATGCAAAACCAGAATTCTTCCTTACGTTAGGCGCACTGTCGAGTTTTGAGGAAAAAAAGGATTTTAAGTGCGCCCTATAGTCCTGAAAATACGGTAATAAAGTAGGAACCATTTGTGATAGTCATAAGGAATGAAAAACATGAATTATCAAAATAGGAACAATTTTGTTGTACTCCTTCAAAAAGAGTAAACATGTTGTGAAGAAGTAGGAACTATTTGTGACATTCATTTGAAAAGAACAAATCACATGTTATAATAAAATATTAATTATTTTGCTACACAGATTCAAAAGGAATGACCAACATGTTTTATTTTGTGACACATATTCAATGTCGTCAGCTGAGAACTTCTTTCCATCGATGAAGGCGAAGGCTCCTCTGAACCCGCCTCCTGGCTTCTTCCACGAGGGGCCACATGCAGCCTGGCTATTTCTTCTCTGTCGCACTGCGTCAGGTCTTCGCTGATTTTAATGTTCTTCTGCTTGAGGATTTCATAGTTTTTGGCATCCGCCCAGATCTGGTCCCGTACAGAGCATGACACAAACTGCACAAAGATGCAGTGTGGTAACCAAGCATTACTGCCATTCCCTTTCCGTTGCTTTGGACCCAGTCAGTGTGCTATGTCCACAGAGCTTTGTAGGATGTCGGCCAAGTGTGGGGAGATGCTTGAGAAGAGGTCAGCTGCTGTCTCTTTCACATTTTCGTCATTTTGTTCTGGTATGATAGATATTTTGAGATCCCAGCGGTGCTGATAAGCCTTCAACTCGCTTACCAAGGAATGAAGCCGTTTGTTTTTCTTTGTTAGACTTAGACAAACTTTATTGATCCAGAAGGGAAATTGTTCCACACAGTAGCTCAGTTACAAAGGATGGAAAGGATAATGCACACAAGGGCACAAAAAGAGGGTGAAAACAAAAGGTAAAAAAGTAAACAAAAAATGTACCACAGTAGCAATATAAAATATAACATATATGTAATATTTACATATTATATATACAGTATATAATATATACTGATATTTTATACTATATTTCTATATAATATATACAATATAAAACAAATCCCAATTACCATGTACAATATTACAGTATATGTAACAGCTGCAGCAAAAAAAAAGGGCAGCATAAAATAGAGAGTAGATCCAGCAGAAAATATACATTATAAACAAACAGAGGTAGCTAACATAGAAGGTGTCAGGTAATAGACAGATATCATCTATTGCTGTATGGCGAGTGATTATACAGCTGGATGGAGTGCGAAATGAAGGAGTTCTTCAATCGAACACTGTGGGAACGAAGCTGAAGGAGCCTGTTGGAGTATGAACTCCGCTGTCCCTCAATTGTCTGGTGGAGTGGGTGGGCAGGATTGTCCATGATGGCGAGCAGTTTGTCCAGTGTCCTCCTGTCCCTCACTGACACAAACGCCTCCAACTGCGTGCCAATAGTTTAGCCGGCTTTCCGGATCAGTTTGTCCCTTTTGCTGGTGCTGCTCCCCCAACAAACCACTGCAAAGTACAGGGCAACAACAGACTGAAAAGAGATCTCCAACAGCTTGCTGCACACATTAAAGGACCTAAGCTTCCTCGGGAGTCTGCTCATGCCCTTCTTGTATGCAGCTTTGCTGTTGTCCTTCCAGTCCAGTCTGCTGTTCAAGTGGACTCCCAGATACTTGTACTGCCCCACTACTGCCACTGTTAAAGTAGTTATTTCCTTTTCTACCGTTTCCCACCTTGATTCCATGTTTTTTTTTTACTACGTCGTTCATTTCCTCCATTGAGATTGTTTGTTGTAAATGGTGTTGGTATTTTTCATTTAATCCACTCACCATTCCAAGAAGCTTCTGGAGAATGAATTGTTCTTGTTTATGGCTGCCACAATGGTCTTTGGTACATGGTGAGATGATGTGTGACCAGTAGATGGCAGTCACACATAAGATATACGTGTAGACTGCAATATGATGGCAGTCACACATAAGAGATACGTGTAGAATGCAATATGACTCAAATAAAACACACCAACAATTTATATGTTCCCTTGAAAATGTAGAACATTACACATTGCGCTCAAAAATCTATCAAAATGTTTTAGTACGACTTTGGTAAGCTATGAAGCCGCACCGCTTGATGGATTGTACTGTGATTCAACATAGGAGTATTATTATGGTGTGTGTATAAGGTAAGACATATTATCTGGCGTTTTGTTTTCCAATATTATGCAAAAGCAACTTTTCTTACCTTCTGGAACCTGCTGATCTGCATTTGGGATCTGCATAAGTCCTGAAAATTTGCGAACGTCCGCCTTTAATAATAATAATATTGGATTAAATTTTATATCGCGCTTTTCTATTGTTAGATATTCAAAGCGCTCACAGAGAAGTGGGAACCCATCATTTGTAGTCCGTGACAGTACCGTAGTCGATAAGCTTCTTCTTTTTCTCTATCTTCTTGTTATGGGACATTTATTCTCCGCTGTTGGCATTTCTAATATAAAGTAATGTAAAGTTATTACTTATATCTGTTGTCATCAATTTAGTTCTGTGAACTATTACTGTTTGTCTCATACAGTGGATTTTGGGGGCTTGTGTTTGTTTCTGGCATTTACAGCATTTTTTTTGGTTTATTTTTTGATCTTGCAAATGAAGTGAATGAATTTACTCATATCATGTTTTGCTTATGGTGAAGATTTATATCCAACTTGGAGAAGGCGAACCACCAAGTTTAATTAAATAGTGGTATTTCAGTTTGATCACATTGATTGATTGAAACTTTTATTAGTAGATTGCACAGTTCAGTACATATTCCGTACAATTGACCACTAATGGTTACACCCGAACACGTTTTTCAACTTGTTGAAGTCGGGGTCCACGTAAATCAATTCATGGTAAATAGTACATAATAGGATAAGGCCCCTTAGTTTGATATTCGAAGGTGGATTGGATCACTTCTCGTAGGAAAAGAGGCCCTAATTGGGACTTCGGAATGCAAAAGTGGTAGCCCTATCTTTGAGAAGAGACTACCCGTCTAGCCTAATGCCAACATTTAAGTTATGACTTAAATCAGTTGTTTTTTAGACACTTACACATAAACATCTCCTTACATGGTCAAGTTGTGTTCTTCTGAATTAACACACACCCAGACGCAAGAAGGAATATAAGACTGTGTTTCAGCCTCTCCAGGTTAGGAGAGACACATTTTTTGAGTTGACCTCCTCCAGGTACTGCAGTCCTGTATAATGATGCTCGCTTGAAATAAAGCGACTTTTTGTTCAGTAAAGCGTCTCCGACGTCTTTTTTGATCCAGCCGCACTGCCGTGTCGCCCTTCTGCCCGGGAGAAGGTGACAAGACCAGAAATACACATCACAACATTCATGAGCCTGTTATTCTCAACCTGTGTCCAAATAGTCTGCTTTGTATTTAATCGCCCATGTTTTGTTGCTGAGGCAGAGCTCCCCGATTGCTTTTTTGTCTTGTGGTATCCACAAGTATTGCTTGTTCGTTCCTGTTCTACCGTTACATGTTTTTGAGGTAGTTGTCTTGCTTGCTTAGTGTTCTTCCTAAAGAACTCCTCCATCATGGACGGCATAAACTTTCATAAACTCAGGCTCCTGGCATAAACTTTCTATGCCGTTGTTTATGAATTACTAGGTACTGGATGATATCGCTAACAAGTATCAGGGGGTCTTAAATAAGTGAAGGATATTGAAGTGAATTAATTAACTCATATTATTTTCTACATATGGTGAATGTTTATATCCAACTTGGTGAAAGTGAACCACCAGGTTTAAGTAAAAAATGGTTGAACCCCATGATAAATTAAGGAGCCTTAGTTGGACATTCGTATGTGGACTGGGTTAACTCTCACGAGAAGAGGCAATAAATTCAGACTTCGGAAGGCAAAAGTGATAGCTCTATCCTGGAGGAGAGACTCCATATTTATCTTAAACGTCAACCTACAAGTTATGGAATACATCTGTTGTCTTCCCAGTCACTTACACACAAACGTCTCCTTACATGGTCAGGTTGTACTATCCTGAATTAACACACACCCAAACAGAGAATGAAGGAATATAAGACTGTGGTTCGGCTCCTCCAAGTTAGGAGTACCTAATTTTTTTAACTTAACCTCCTCCAGGTACTGCAGTCCTGTATAATGACGCTTGCTTGTAATAAAGCAACTTTTTGTTCAGCAAAGGGTCTCCGACGTCTCTTTTGATCCAGCCGCACTGCCCTGTTGCCCACGATCGTGCAATGATAATTAAAGTCTATTCTATCAAATGTTCATCGTTAGCACCACAAATTGATATTTTCTATTATTTCACAAATAGTTTAGTTTTTGAGATGACAGCTCGTACTGGACCTCACTCTCAGCCCCTGGTTCCATTCCACCTGGGTCCTCCGAATGAGTCCAGTGCACTAGGCACCAAGCTAAAAGTCTCAGCTGTCAAAGTGTCAGGGAGTGATGTTTTACCAGCGTACACTTGGTACAGCTGTACTTTGTTACACTCGTAGAAGCTCATGCTGCACGTGGACATTAAACAAGCAGAAAAAACAAATGTTGTAGAACGCAAGTGTCAAAATCAAGGCCCGGGGGCCAGATCTGGCCCGCCAGATCATTTTATGTGGCGCGCCAACGCTTGCAAATAATATGCATCAATAAAGTACTTACTAAATGTATCCTTTCTTTCCATTTTGACAGAAAAAAAATACATTTATTGCATATATTTGTATTCAATAATATCTAATAATGTAACAATCACTATATTATTATACATCAGTGACGTGCGGTGAGGCACTGACTTCATCACAGTCAGATTTACAAACATATGAACCCTAAAGAGTATCTTATTCACCATTTGATTGGCAGCAGTTAACGGGTTATGTTTAAAAGCTCATACCAGCATTCTTCCCTGCTTGGCACTCAGCATCAAGGGTTGGAATTGGGGGTTAAATCACCAAAGATTATTCCCGGGCGCGGCGCCGCTGCTGCCCACTGCTCACCTCACATCCCAGGGGGTGAGCAAGGGGATGGGTCAAATGCCGAGGACAAATTTCACCACACCTAGTGTGTGTGTGACAATCATTGGTACTTTAACTTAACTTTACACATACAAACTGTAGCACACAAAAAAGCACATTTAATTAAAAAAAATATTATGGTCTTACCTTTACTTATAAGTGCGGGAACAGTGGTGTTCGTGTTGGAGGAGTTGTGAATGAATGAAATATGAAATCCGTGCTGCAGTCTGCAGGTGTACCTAATGTTGTGTCCCTGTTCACGGCTCCTCCGGCGCGAGCATTGTTGTTTTTGCACTTTTTGGCTTCTTGTTAAGTGACTTTTTTTGGGTGGATTCGGTCTTGCACGTGGAGGGTTTGGGTGTGGGCTTTGGTTGGTGTGGCGCTCCCGTCGGGGTCCGGGGTGCATTCTGCGGCGGGGTGCATTTACCGGCAAAAGGAGGCGGGATTACTGCGAGCCTCCCACAGTGCGTCTTCGCAGCAGTTTTATGATCGCTCAGCACAAGAAATACTTTACACACATACAGTTGTTGACAAAATACACTGTACATTATACACCTCAGCTAACTAAACTATGGAAATGTATAATATAGTTCATATAGCAATACGGTCTCACTGCACAGCAGACCAGCAGTTATCCGAGTCCGCAATCCATGTTGAGGCTCAACGCAGTGACGTGCCTCAACTGGCTGTTGATCACCGCACCGTCTCTTCTCAGTATTTGAACGGAAAATGTGAAAATTCAGCGATTTTGAATAAAAACAATCTAAAACTGGTGAAGTTAAATGGAAAATAACTTTATAGTATAATCACTGAATACATATAACAATTTAATTATTTCTTTTTCTTTTTACATTTTTTTTCTTTCCATGTTGGCAGGTGAGGCTCTGCCTCAAATATATTATCATACATTAAACTTTTTTTGTAAACATGAAAATAAATACCTGATTGACAAATTATTTCAAATCAAGTCCGCCATTAAATTATACATTGTAAAAATGGTAACACATTTTACATTAAAAAAAAATAAAAATGGCTGCTCAGTGGCCAGAATTTTATCATATAAAAAAAACAGTGGTTCCAATTTTTCTATTTAAAGTAATACACCACAAACACAACCACCATGGAGTTCATGATTGACACTGGCTGCTCTGTCGTCAGAATTTTACCGTAAAAAAACATGTTAGATCAGTTCACCCCCCCTGCCTCCCTCATCCATTCATTTTCTAGTTTTTCACTGCCTTCTCAGTTGGACATCACTGCACTTATCCGTCGATCCAAGCCATCCACCTGTCTTTTAGATCCCCTCCCTACTGCTTTGGTGAAAGTCTGCCTCGCCTCACTGATCCACCTCATCACCAATATCATCCATTCTTCTCTCACTACTGGAATTGTTCCCTCTACTTTCAAAACAGCAGCTATAACACCAATTTTGAAAAAAACAGGCTCAGATCCAAATAATTTTAATAATCTTCGACCAATTTCAAATCTGCCATTCATCTCAAAAATCCTTGAAAAAACTGTCTCCTCCCAACTTCACTCCCACCTACAGTTAAATAACCTATATGAACAATTCCAGTCTGGTTTCCGCCCCCTGCACAGCACTGAAACAGCACTAGTAAAAATCACAAACGATCTCCTCCTGGCAGCTGATTCTGGTCTTCTCACTATCCTAATCCTCTTAGATCTCACTGCAGCCTTTGACACCATTTCACACACTGTCCTCCTCCATAGATTGCACAGTATTGGCATCACAAGCACACCCCTTCACTGGTTTAGATCCTATCTCTCCGACCGCACTCAGTTTGTTCAACTCCGTTCATTCCAATCCCCTCCGTCTCCCGTTTCCTCTGGTGTCTCCCAGGGCCCTGTTCTTGGTCCCCTGCTTTTTATCATTTACATTCTTCCCCTGGGCAATATTTTCCGTAAATTTAAAATATATTTCACTGTTATGCGGATGACACCCAGCTCTACATCTCCACCAAACCAACTGCCTCTCTCCCTCCTTCCTCCCTTACAGACTGCCTCAGTGAACTCAAGCAGTGGTTCTCATCCAATTTCCTTCAACTCAATAGTAATAAAACCGAAATCTTACTTGTCGGTACAAAAACCATTCTCACCAAAACCAACAGCTTGTCCATTACTCTCTGCAATTCCTCTGTCTCACCCTCCTCCCAAGTCAAGAGTCTGGGTGTCATCCTCGACAGCACACTCTCCTTTAAAGCCCAAATAAACAACATTACCCGGTCTGCTTACTTTCATCTTCGGAACATTAATCGTCTTCGCCCATCCCTTACCCGACATACTGCTGCCATACTAGTCCATAGCCTGGTCACCTCTCGCCTGGACTACTGTGACTCTCTCCTGTTTGGTCTCCCTCACAAGTCACTTCACAAACTTCAACTTCTCCAGAACTCTGCAGCCCGGATAATCACCAAAACCCCTTCAATCCAGCACATCATCCCTGTTCTACAGCAACTCCACTGGCTACCCATCAAACATCGCATCCACTTTAAAATAATTCTCCTCACTTTCAAAGCCATCCATAACCTCTCTCCATCATATCTCTCTGACCTGATCCATGTCGCCACGCCCTCACGTTCCCTAAGATCCTCTTCATCCATCCATCTCACTGTCCCTTTATTTAAACTGTCCACCATGGGTGCCTGAGCTTTCAGCCGCTCTGCCCCACATCTTTGGAACTTTTTACCACCAGACCTTCGCAACTTAGATTCAATATCCCTCTTCAAATCAAGACTCAAAACACACCTATTCCTGACTGCTTATTCATTGTAATCATCTTTTCTTTTCTCTTTGTTATTGGTGTTGTTGTTTTTTTACCCAATTTGATTTTATTGTTGTGATTTTGTACGGTGTCCTTGAGTGCCCAGAAAGGCGCCTTATAAATACAATGTATTATTATTATTATTATTATTATTAGCCTTTTTCCATTTACAGTAATATCCTGTAAAGAAAACACGATTGAATCCACGGTTATATTCTGCAGACTGAGCTGCCAGTCTACAGATTTTTTTTTTTACAGAGTACGTAAAAAAGATATATTGTTCAATAATATTATGAGGAGAATATTACTCTCCGTTACAAGCGGCCCTTTGAGGGCAGCCCTAACTGCGATGTGGCCCTCGATGAAAAGGAGTTTGACACTCCTGTTGCAGAAGGGGGAAAAAAAACACTTCAAGAGAATACGTTTCAGGGAAAAAACATCCATTTTATTTTGTAATGACTGACTTTTGAGTCCATTCACATTTTGATTTTCCACCAGTGCCAAAGATGGCAAGGATGAAGCGAGAAATCGAGGAAGCAAAGAGAGATGCTACAAGTGAAAGACGCCATCATAGGTTTAAAACCTTTGTGAGGGGTCACCTATCACAGTGTGCTGGCAACAAGCGCCACCATTTGTCTCTGCATGGTAAGGCAGTCAAATATGTAACCTTTCATTGTTTTCCCCCTTTACAAATATCTAAAACTGCTGCTGCTCAATGAAAAAGGAACTGTCCTAAATTGTGTCTTTCTACAATATTATTTACCCACACTATAAATGTATGGGTGGGCAGATTGGTTCAAATAGCAACTGCATCGATACCAAGGGGAAGTATCAGTATTAGATTGATACCAGAATGGTGATACATATTTTTCGAAGTTCCCCCCTTTGTGTTAACGCTGTTTTGTTGTTCTATTGATTACAAATTCAAGGATTATTCTTTGAGGCACAGAAGGGAGGAATTTAAGGACAAAACAAAGGATTTTTGAATGAAAGCCAACAGTAGTTTTTGCTTTTCTTGACTTATTTTGCACAACTTTATTTTGTGTGCAGTCAAAGGGAATAATTGTGTATAAATGTCTTGTCATAAGTTTGTCTTTTAGTCGGACAATCATCATCATCAACAAATCAACATTAAATGCATCAATATCATCAATATGGGAAATACTGGCCGTCTATAAGTTTCATTCTTATTGTGGTTTATTGGGAACACATATGAAACTTGCAAGTATAAAATAATTTAAAAAAAAAAAAGATCTACAAAACAAAACTTAAGAGAAGCGATGATGTGATTTTTGACTTTGAGACTGGACGCCATGGAGATGAAAAAGTAGTAGGAGGCACTCACAAAGCAAGAGGGCGACCATCAGACTGATACAAATATTGTTCTGTGTATGGTAGCTTTCATTTTATTACATGATGAATTTCTGTGCGTTATTAACTTCACCGTGCAGCTGGGATGTGACAATGAACAGTACACATTCAGCACATGAAATGTTTATTAAAAAAAACCATCAAACATGTTTTAGTGCGCATGATGATGTTGATGTGAAAGTCAATACTTTGGTGTGTTTGCTGCTGGATAAAAGAAGACATTCTAGCAGCGGAAGAACGATACTTGTACTGGTGGACGAGCTAAATGTTGGCTTTGTTTGCCTGTTTTTATAATCACGCATCTGTGCTTTGTAATGTTTGAGCTTTTAGCTGACGTTCTTCGTGTTACATGGATATATAACATGCACATGAATTGAGTAGCAGTTACCATAGCAACATAGATGCACCACATCTGATTTATTTTTCCTATGCGAATACATTTTAAGCTTAAACAAGTACAGTATGTTTATTTTGTTGATTATGTCAAAACTCATGATTGTTCAGTGGAGAGTTGAGCAAGAGTAACAGGAAACAATTACCTTTTAGGGTGTTTTTGAAAGACTAAACGAGATTCAGGAAGTTGATTATCAGTGTCTTTAGAGTCATGAAGACATTTCTGTGCTTTTTCTTTTCGTGGTGTTGAAATAGAATGAGTCATGTAAAATAATAAATATGTCTTCCTTGTTCTCATTGCAGGGCAGCACGGTGGAGAGGGGTTAGTGCCGGTGCCTCACAATAAGAAGGTCCTGGGTTCGATTCCTGGGCTCGGGGTCTTTCTGTGTGGAGTTTGCATGTTCTTCCCAAAGCTGGGTGGGTTCCCTCTGGGTACTCCAAATACATGCACCTGGGGATAAGTAGATTGGCAACACTAAATTGGCCCTAACGTGTGAATGTTGTCTGTGTTGGTCCTGCGATGAGGTGGCGACTTGTCCAGGGTGTATCCCGCCTCCCAACCGAATGCAGCTGAAATAGGCTCCAGCCCCCCCCCCCCAGCGACCACGAGACGGACAAGCGGTCGAAAATGGATGGATGGATATTCTCATTGCCGCTATAGTACCTTAGGTTAGCATATTTATCTAAGCTTAGCATCTTCTTGTAAGGTTAGCATATTTACGTAAAGTTAGCATATTTGAAATTTTTGTGGAAAGTTGTCATCCAAACAAGAAATGAAACCTTGATCAAGACATGATTCAATCCTTTGTTGCTAGTCTGCAGCGTACAGCGTCGTTTAAACCAATTCGTAGTCCAGTGGAATCTATTTAAATCAACATTCCTCCGATTAGTTGATTCATGTCAACATAACCGGGTGGTTAATGCGAGTGTGAATGTTGTCTATCTGTGTTGGCCCTGCGATGAGGTGGGGACTTGTCCGCCTTCCGTCCGGATGCAGTTGGGATAGGCTCCAGCAACCCCCGCGACCCCGAGAGGGACAAGTGGTAGAAAATGGATGGATAGTTGCAAAAAGAGGAATGAAAGAAGAACAAAAGAAATAATCTTTAGTTCGATGCCAAAGCTTTGAAGGCAAGTAGCAGATCCATTAATCTGATTTTGCGGTTATAATGAAGTCAACAATACTACAACACACGTTGACATAAACAGGATTACATTTTAGGTCCACAAAAGCGGAATGAAAAGACTAAGAAGAGAAGACTTTAGACCAGGATTTGATGAGTTTGTCAACATAAATAAACAGTGTCAACTGTAGAGACTCTATACGTTTCAGGTAAGCTAATAAGGTTTTCTTGAAGTTAACAAATGTTGGTTTTGATGGCACCCCGAAAGGGACAAGCGGTAGAAAATGGATGTATTGATGGGTTTTGATGGCTTCCATAGTTCATGTTTGAAGTATGTCGAAGCATGTAAAGAGCAGGTTTAGTTCACGTTATAGCGAGCGTGAATCCACGTGTCCCTCATACTGTTAAGGTCTTGCCCCGTCAGGCTCATTTTGGGGTTCTTGTTTTAAAAGGATGTTCAGTCTATGTTTTGTGTATGTTGTCAGCAAACACCTCCAATACCACCTATTCTTCTTCCAAACCTCCCATTTCTTTTTTGTTCTGAATTGTGGCACTTCTCTACTCGGCTTGGGCATCATAGTTGGCTCCGCCTGCCTTCTTCAGCTCCGTGCGAATGTAGTCCTCATCCACTTCCTTCAGATCGCTGATCATGAACTCCTTGGCAAAGTTCTGCACAAACAGACAAGGAGCTGACATTTTTCTAACACTCTGCAGAGTTCGAACTAATAAACTGATAAATAATGTAATCAAATAATAATGGATTAGAATTGACAAAACATGACGGTCGTATAACCCTGTCATGGACACAGCACGATAACAATAACAATTTAGGATAATTTACCTTTATGCACCACCAAAGTAAAAGTGAAAACCTTCAGCTTTATTTAGATTCAACATTAACAACAATTGCTGTTACTGTTGAATCTAATCAAACAATGTACAAAACCCAAAACCAGTGAAGTTGGCACGTTGTTAAATCATAAATAAAAACAGAATACAATGATTTGCAAATCCTTTTCAACTTATATTCAATTGAATAAACTGCAAAGACAAGGTATTTAATGTTTGAACTGAGAAACTTATTTTTTTTGGTGCAAATAATCATTAACTTAGAATAAATGGCAGCAACACATTGCAAAAAAGTTGGTTCGCATTTTTACCACTGTGTTACATGGCCTTTCCTTTTAACAACACTCCGTAAACGTTTGGGAACTGAGGAGACCAATTTTTGAAGCTTTTCAGGCGGAATTCTTTCCCATTTTTGCTTGATGTACACCTTAAGTTGTTCAGTACAGCCCAGGGTCTCCGTTGTCATATTTTAGGCTTTATAATACTGATGGTTCTTTTCCTCTTTGGTCCGGAGGACATGACGTCCGCAGTTTCCAAAAAAATGTGGACTCGTCAGACCACAGAACGCTTTTCCACTTTGTATTAATCGATCAGAGATGAGCTCGGACCCAGCGAAGCCAGCTGCGTTTCTGGGTGTTGTTGATAAATGGCTTTCGCTTTGCATAGTAGAGTTTTAACTTGCACTTACAGATGTAGCGACGAACTGTCGTTACTGACAGTGGTTTTCTGAAGTGTTCCTGAGCCCATGTGATGATATCATTTACACACGGATGTCGAGTTTTTGATGCAGGGAGAGGGATCTGAGGTTACGGGCATTGCTTTCGTGCAGTGATTTCTCCAGATTCTCTGAACCTTTTGATGATATTATGAACCGTAGATGGTGAAATCCCTAAATTCCTTGCAATAGCTCGTTGAGAAATGTTGTTCTTAAACTGTTCGACAACTTGCTCACGCATTTGTTCACAAAGTGGTGACCCTCGCGCCATCCTTGTTTGTGAATGACTGAGCATTTCACGGAAGCTGCTTTTATACCCAATCATGGCACCTACCTGTTCCCAATTAGCTTGTCCACCTGTGGGATTAAGTGTTTGATGAGCCTTTCTCAACTTTCTCAGTCTTTTTTGCCACTTGTGCCAACTTTTTTGAAACATGTTTCATGCATCAAATTCCAAATGAGCTAATATTTTCAAAAAATAAAGTTTATCAGTTCGAACATTAAATATCTTGTCTTTGCAGTTTATTCAATTGAATATAGGTTGAAAAGGATTTGCAAATCATTGTATTCCGTTTTTAGTTACGATTTACACAACTTGCCAACTTCACTGGTTTTGTGTTTTGTACATAATTCAATGATTGTCATTCTCACATGATGCATGAAGAACAGAATGTAAGAGTTGAGGTCCTATTGCGTAATAAAATTAATTAAATATATAATTGAATATATATTGAATTTTTTAATGAGCCAAATCCAGCCAAAAAACACATTTTATCATAAGAATGTAAATCCAATTAATTTGTTCCAGACACCCAAAATGTGTAACTTTCTGTAGAAAAGAAAACATTTTTACATGCATAAAACAAAGTGAAATACATATTAACTTTGAATGAAATGTATAAATAAACATTTAACTTCACTTATTTTTGGCAGTGAGTGGCGACACAGGAATTCAGGAGGTAAACCCTATGAACCCCACCTCCATACTCTGATAAGAGTTCTTTCTTGTTCAATAGTCTCTCACCTTTTTTTTTTTTTTTTATCAAAGTGCTGGTACTCATGTTATACACAAAAACTATTGAAATTACACAAATGTTCGAGACAATATATCACACTGTCGTGACTCTGCAGCCTTACATGCTCAAATGGGACCTATGATGATTCTAATCCACACTTCCTGGTGCTATAGTTAATATGTCTTGCAGATGTTTTTCTGTAAATCTTGCTTAGATCTTTCTCGAGTCACAATTCTAGTCCGTTTTTGGAGTCCATCTGCAAAAGGTTCTTGTGTGGAGGCGTTTCAAGATTGCAAATGAAACCATGTTCCACCCTCTCCAAGGTTTTCCCAATTAATCTTTTGAAAATGTACACGGTTAAATGTACATCTTGAAGACAAACATCACCGCTGTCAGTCGGAAATAAACTTCATAAACTTTATACCGGGTAATGCTTTTAATGCAACTTAAAACACATTTAATGCCCATGTCATACTGCAGATCCTTATTCTATGTAGTCAAAAGCGTACGATTGCCTGTATAGACATAAATGTAAGCATTTGACCATTATAATGTTGAATAAGTGAAAGGTTTGCCTTAACTGTGGCCAAATTAAGTAGGAATATAATCATAATATATAATAATAACAATGCATGTAACCCTTTCAAATGCAATAAACATTTTTCATTACGGTAGTATTTTTTTTTACCATTTTGATTGGAAGGTCAATAACTTATTTTGATTGAATACAAACAAAAATAAAATGGACTCTCAATCTCTGGGAAGAAAAATTTTACTTCAATAAATACTGAACATCTTGAAGTGCATTTTTTCCCCCCAATTAGAAAAACTGGGTTTATTATGTTAGTTTTGTTGTTTTTTGTTGCCAATGCCATCGCTCATGTTGCTCATTCAGTTTGAAGATGAAATATTCACACAGGGGCATTTGGCTTTGTAATAATCTTTTTTTCTCCTAACTTTTGTTACTTAGTGCTTCTCACTAGTGAATCGCGCGACAAGCGAGGTGATTTCCGGTGTATTCTGGGTGTGTAAGCTAGCCGTCCCGCCTGCTCATACCAAAACCAAGATTGTGGATGACTGACAAGAGGCTTAACTCTGTTAATTTTATTCTATTGTCAAATAAACGTGCCCAGGTGCTGAGGGCAATGCACAGAGTGAGACCTCTTGTATCTATTTTGAATGCCAGAGACAAAGAAAAGAAACATGCACAGACAAGTAATCATTTCATTTATTGTTAAACTAATTGACTTAGGCATGGCTTATAATTGTATGACATTTCTAATGTCTCTGGAAATCCTATTTAATGCTTTTTAATCCATTTAATGACCTCTAATGCTTTTTAATGACTCACGCGGAACCCTGAAGCAAGAAAAATGAGCTAGAAATTAAAGTTAGGCTCAATTGTTCAAAATATGCTAGCTTGATGCTGATTTACAATGGATTTGCCATATACATTCTACCGATTAGCATTAGTGATTTTGCATGGCAATTTCAACAACTCCAAAACTGGTAATGAAAACTATAACTAAGATGCACGCTACTATCAAAGAGATGGTATGTAATATGTACAATACATACACTATAAACACCATGTAGGACTGAACAAAAGATAAGACTGGCACATTTAACTTAATGGCACAGACTACTTCCAGGCTAAGTAGTCTATAGACTACTGCCATCTAATGTCTTGGAATTGCAACTACATGAAAAGTCTACCATATGATACAGTACAGTACTTCCACCAAATGGGACACAGAAGTGTAAAAAATCAAGATATAACAACTGGACAGAACAGTTTAGTGGTAAATGTTGGTGATGCACAGAAATTTCCCCACCAAAACGGGCCCAAAATTGCATTTTCGGCTTTTGGCCGAAAATCTATCGGCAAAATAGCACTGCCGAAACAGGACATTGGATGATTTAAGCAAGAATCACATGATTGTCAGGAGTGGTAGCAACATGACTGTGATGTGGACATACTTTAATATATCCAAGATAGACCTGTGGACGGCCATCTGCAAAACATGCAATGTGGAAATACTAAGAGGGTAGTGGTAAATGCTGCTCTTTCAAGGAGTGGAAGCTAGTGTGACCGTCTGTGACTGCTTTGTGTGTGGTGGAGGATCACAGCACTAACTGTCTACACTTGCGGTGCGACAGAAGTCAAGCGTCTCTAAACACAAGTAGAGTTTCCAATAATAACAGAAAAAATTTGATTTGTCGCTTGTCGTTTTAAATGAAGAAAAAGTCTGATTGTAAAATTCAGAGCAATGGAATGAAACTTAAAAAAATGCTCTCTTGGTAGTTTATATTTCGAGATGGCTTATTTGCTCATTTTACTGTCACTCAATAAGTGATTCACACTCAGACAAATCATCCAATCCTCACACAGAAGGCCATCATCCAGGCCAGCCCAATGCCTATATACTACCAGGGATATGGTGAAATGGTTTGCCCGAGACGTTCACACGAATCAACAGACTACGACCAACTACTGACTACGACGGTACCACTGGCTTATACGGCGTCGAATGGGTGCTACAAATTGAAAATTCAAATATTTTATTTATTTATTTTTTCATTTGTTTTATAAAATTATTTTATTTTTGACAGTACCACGTAACATATGTTTTAATTGCTGAAGCGGGTTTATTGAATGTTAAATGCGCCGAAAAATAGACCGTTTTGTACACTGTTAAGGGGTCTAATGCCCAGTAGTGTGCAAGTGTGTTTCTGTATAGTATCTCCAGCCGTGTCCATGTGGTGACATAAATTACGGTATTTTGAGAGGTGAAGTCGGACATCACTGAAGGCCTAGGTGAGAAACGCACGGCCTGCCACTGCATTTTGTAATACCATTTACATGAATTAAATGCCACAGTTCTCTTATAAGTTATCAGTTATGATACCCATAATGAGATGAATAATATTGCAGCCCTTTGAAACATTTGTGATTAAGGGCTATCTAAATAACCTTCGATTGATTGATTTAATACCCTGTCGTTTTTAATAAGTTTCAAGACATATATCAAAATTATTCTTACTTGTACTTTGTAAACCCTTTAAGTTTGACCAGCCTTTTAAAGTGGATCATATTCATACATTGACTGCTTTGCTTAATTCATTATATAATTTAATTCCACAAACTGATATGCTACAGGTCTTGTATGTACATATAAATGTTTTAAATTAGACTGTTTCGAATTTTTGGTTTACAGCCCTGGTTTCCTCATTTCAAGTTTAAGCCCAGAATTTTCATTTTTGTGCATGTCCAATTAAGGTTGAATTATTTTTTTTTTTTAAACAGACATTTATTAACAAATTTGAATACACACATAAGTACTGAAAATTGGTGCCGTTGTGTACAGGTAATTGCTACCGTATCGATTCAAATTTGATAGGTAACAGCATGCTGGGTATGTTTAAAGTTGCGGATCGTAAGCAGCGCTTGTAGCTTTCTTAAGATGCTCACAGACTGTAGCGTAGTATGAGCATACTCAAAATGTCCGCAGTCATTGGAGCTTCCATAGTCGCGAGCATTTCCACGTTGTAGTTTCCGATGAAATTTCTGTGAAACATTACATTTCCCACAATCTCCGCACATTGTTTAAATGTTTCTGTCACACTGACGACAAGGGGCTGGAGTTGCTATACCTCCTGGTGTTGCAAAACAGTAAACTAGTGAAAAGGGTCAGTATTATGTATGGGCATTAAATGCCACAGGAGACAAGGAAGAGGAATATTCTCAGCAATTGGCATACTTGCCAACCCTCCCGAATTTTCCGAGAGACTCCCGAATTTCAGTGCCTCTCCCGAAAATCTCCCTGGACAACCATTCTCCCGAATTTCTCCCGATTTCCAGCCGGACTTAAGGCACGCCTCCTCCAGGTCCGTGCGGACCTGAGTGAGGACAGCCTGTCGTCACGTCCGCTTTTCTTTCATATAAACAACGTGCCGGCCAAGTCACGTTATAATATCTACGGCTTTTGGCGAGTGCACAACTGCACACAACAAGAAGGAGATGAAGAAGAGACAGTCATGGTGACCACGAGTGACAGAGAATAGAAGAGGATGGACAATTCAATGTGTTCAGTGTTCTGTGGTTACTTTTTGGTTGGCCAACGGTTTACGTTGTATTGCGCACCCTGATGGCAAGTGTGGGAGTTGGTTCTGAAGTATGAAGTAAAGAGACGTAACTTCATCACCTCGCCTGGTTATTGACTCCAACCCAGAATATTACACTGCCCATCCTATGCTCCTTCAAAGGCTGTGCTACTGGCTGCAAAGCATTGCACTTTTAAATACAACAATGAGTAGAGGAGTGTTATGTGTAAATAAATGAACACTGAAATTCAAGTATTTCTTTTATTTATATATATATATATATATATATATATGTTGATGCAGTACAGCCTGAGGGATCGAAGGTCACGGGCTTAGCTGCTTACGTGCAGTGATTTCTCCAGATTCTCTGAACCCTTTGATGATATTACGGACCGTAGATGGTGAAATCCCTAAATTCCTTGCAATAGCTGGTTGAGAAAGGTTTTTCTTAAACTGTTCAACAATTTGCTCACGCATTTGTTGACAAAGTGGTGACCCTCGCCCCATCCTTGTTTGTGAATGACTGAGCATTTCATGGAATCTACTTTTATACCCAATCATGGCACCCACCTGTTCCCAAATTGCCTGTTCACCTGTGGGATGTTCCAAATAAGTGTTTGATGAGCATTCCTCAACTTTATCAGTATTTATTGCCACCTTCCCCAACTTCTTTGTCACGTGTTGCTGGCATCAAATTCTAAAGTTAATGATTATTTGCAAAAAAAAATTTTTTGATCAGTTTGAACATCAAATATGTGTTGCACAGTCATTAAAATTTGAGCTTCGCGCGCACAGGCGTGGCAGACGTCTGCTTTGAATGCATGTGGACTTGTGTGGACTACGTTCCACCAGAGTATGTTTGGGCTATTAGCGTGAGCAAATTCCATCTCTGCCAACAAAATGACAAACAAAACTAAGCATCATGTTAGCCTTGATTGTGTGCTTCGACTTACCATACAATAGCAGTATGGTGCGTTCGGTGACATTCTCTAACTGACTTTATCAAACTGTTACTGCATGCACAAACTTTATTTGGCCCTGTGGTGGTTTATTTTGCAGCTGTACTCAATAAATCAAAAACATAGTCACCATGTGTTCAATCCTGCTAAACCTAGACAGTAAATGAAAACCCATATATATTTTGGTGAAATTGATCACTTTTGGTTTCAAATACAAATGAGACCAACATTTATGAAAAGGACTGACCCCAGGATTCAGATATTTGTAGTATTAGTAATAGTTACTTTACATACATCAGTGTGAGATTTTGCACCCAGAATTGACAATGTAGTTGATACATCAAGCAATTTTCTCAAAGGGAGCGTCCTAATGTTCTCACATAATGGTAACCTCATTCAGTTTCTCATGCTCAAGACACCTGAGTCACTGACCTGCACAATCTCTTTTACCAGCGATTTGTCTGTGCTGATTTTGGCACGCTGCAGCCCACTGATACTCTCTCCAATCCAGGTGATGAGGGTGAACTTGGCTCGTTTGCTCATTGCGTCTCCCGTCATGATCCGCAGGAAGCAAAACAGACGAGCATCATCTAAGAGAGGAGATACAGACTTTGTGTTTGACTCAAATACAGAGCACAGTCCGAGGTTCTTGGTTGGAATCGCAGCTTGCAGCTTGAGTGTTCCGTGCTTTTGTGGCTTCCAACTTCTTCACACAGTCAAACAGTAACATCAGATTCAGAATCAGCATGTATAATCGGGTACAATGATAACATGTATATAGGAATGTACCAACATGAACATTTAATATCATGGTTATAGTGGCCAAAATGATCAGTTATTATTGCGGTACAAAACAGTTTATATACACACAATGAAATCTTTTGACCAAGTTATTTAAAAAAAAAACTAAAATAAATAGACACACTGTTAGAAAAGCCACTCTTTTGCATGTTGTGTGTTTCTTATGCTTCACTGATAGTGTTTTAGTCTTAGTATTTTATCTGTTTTAATGGCTAAGCTTTTATTGTTTTAAATATTGGTTTGTACCGTAGCACTTTAAGATGTATTGAAATTAAAAATGCAAAACAAAGACAATCTATTATTTCTATTCATTATTTATGGTGGGCATTGTGGCGTGCTATTCTGTTCAATGGTCCTTGAACGCACTGTAAAAACACCTCCGTATCGTATTCCTCAGTGTAAAGAACAATCACTCTGCTCAGAGAGCACAGCTTGTAGGTTCAACATTCACAGAATAGCTTAGTTTCTCAGAGAGCAATGTGTTTACATAAGCTTAGATTGGGATATGTCGTTGTAAAAAGCTGTAAAAAGTGTCACGTGTTCTGCTATATGTGTGCTTTGTTCCCTTTTAAGGGAGACTTTAAACATGTGAAGGTTATTGTGCTTTAGTAAAGAAAATATCCTAAAATGCCTTCAAAAAAGTATAAAAGCCGACCACACAATACAAAAACCTAATGATTGATAGAATGCTAAAAATATTATGACAGACAACCTAAAAAAACTGAATGGAATTGTAAAGCCGTTTTAATTGATAAAACACCCAGAATGTAGATGAAAATAAGGAATGTGGGATTTACAATATTAACTACAAAAGATAAAACACTGAGTATTAAGAATATATGAACGGCACTTCTTTACTTCTAATATCAACTCCTCTGAATTGATCTTTAACTATAACACAATATGCAACAAATATGCGACCAATACGGCAAAGCATTTAGATAAATGGTGGAACAGGGGTTAGTGCATTTGCCTCACAATACGAAGGTCCTGGGTTCGATCCCCAGGCTTGGGGTCTTTGTGTGGAGTTTGCATGTTCTCTCCCCTTCGGGTACTCCGGCTTCCTCCCACCTCCAAAGACATGCACTTGGGGATAGGTTGATTGGCAACACTAAATTGGCTCTCGTATCTGAATGTGAGTGTGAATGTTGTCTATCTGTGTTGGCCCTGTGATGAGGTGGCGACTTGTCCAGGGTGTACCTGCCTACCGTCCGAATGCAGCTGAGATAGGCTCCAGCACCCCCTGCAATCCCAAAAGGGCCAAGCGGCAGAAAATGGATGGATGGATGGATAAAAACTCCAACATAATTAATATAATTTCACTTTCCTGCAGAACAGAACTTTGATAGAGAACTCAGCTTCTGTGTCTCTGTCTGCCACTCACGTCTCACCCTGGTTGCACTGTTACCCAACCCCACCTATTCTGCCTGGAGCTGCTGTGATGTAGCCTCTAGGATGCCTGTAATAACCTGTACATTACACAAAAGAGCAGCTCCCATCCATTGGAATACTCTCTATAGTTAAAAATGTACAGTCATTTAAAAAAAGGCGCTGCAAATCATATTGTCAGCTCCGGATTTGATGTTGAAAGTTAAAAAATATTATTTGGCATCACAACAACTTTTTTATATTATGTTTATAAACTCAGGAAATCTGGGTCCTTCGTTTTTATTTTTCATGGAGGTCTTCAAGCTGCTCTTTGTCTGATCCCTCACCTAGGACCAGTTTGTCTTGGGAGACCCTACCAGGGGGCATAAAGCCCCCGGACAACATAGCTCCTAGGATCATTGGGACACGCAAACTCCTCTACCACGATAAGGTGGTAGATGAACAAGTAGATTAATAATTCATTTTCAACCACTTGTCCTTAATAATTTTGACAAATTAATAGAATGGAAAATGACACAATATGTCACTGCATATGTCAGCAGACTAAATTAGAAGCCTTTGTTTGCTTACTTACTAATAAAAGACAAGTTGTCTTGTATGTTCACTATTTTATTTAAGGATAAAATTGCAATATGAAACGTATGTTTAATGTACCCTAAGATTTTTTGTTAAAATAAAGCCAATAATGCAACTTTTTGTGATCCCCTTTATTTAGAAAAGTACTTTCGATACTTTTCGATACTTTTCTAAATAAAGGGGACCACAAAAATTTGCAAATGGCTTTATTTTAACAAAAAAATCTTAAGGACAAGTGGAAGAAAGTTAATTATTAATCTACCTGTTCATTTACTGTTAATATCTGCTTACTTTCTCTTTTAACATGTTCTATCTACACTTCTGTTAAAATGTAATAAACACTTATTCTTCTGTTGTTTGGATGCTTCACATTAGTTTTGGATGATACCACAAATTTGGGTATCAATCCGATACCAAGTAGTTACAGGATCATACATTGGTCATATTCAAAGTCCTCATGTGTCCAGGGACATATTTCCTGAGTTCATAAACATAATATAAATGCTATAATTACAGTGGATGTCAGGTGTAGATCCACCAATGGCGTTTGTTTACATTCAAGAATGGCGTCATTTGCGGTGACGCCGGTGAGCTACAGTGTGTAGTGAAGCATGTTTAGCTATTCCTTGTCCTGCAGGGATGATACTTGTAAGAAACGTACTTTATTTGTCCCCATGGAGGCGAGGATTAGTGATTTAGAAGTAGCTAAAACAATGCAGACTGCGGCTGGACTTTAGCCGCTAGCTAGCTAGTCATGTCTAAAAGCACCTCTTCCTGAGGGAGTTTCAGTGTTATAGCTTCAACTTTATCGTTAGTTTTTACCATGAATTGATTAACGTGGACCCCGACTTAAACAAGTTGAAAAACGTATTCGGGTGTTACCATTTAGTGGTCAATTGCACGGAATATGTACTGTACTGTGCAATCTACTAATAAAAGTTTCAATCAATCAATCAAAAGCCAAAATGCGTCCGTTCTCCCATTTCTGTCTGCACACATTGTCTGCTTGTAAGTACACTGTGATTGTGCGCTGCCGAACAAGCTCCTCTGCTCATAAAACCAACAATGACACAATGACACGACGAGACGCCAAGTGGGGATGTGTGGGGGTGGGCGACCGGTACTTTTTAGAGGCGGTATAGTACCGAATATGATTCATTAGTATCGCGGTACTATACTAATACCAGTATACTGTACAACCCTAATATATACATATACATACTGTCAAGAAAGTTGAAACTCTCAGTCAAACCCTTAATCAAAAGTGTTTAATCAAGTGTGTTAATCAAAACTGTTTTAACCAAGTGTGTTTAATCAAGTGTTTTATTACAAGATCTCACAAGTACTAAAACAGTAAGAAGAGGGAGGAAGGCAAGATTGTTTTATAAATATATCCGCAATGTGGTTTGATTTCTTATTTTTTGAACCAATTTATATTCCACATACACAAAAACAGGTAAAAATGGGTAAGGTACTGTACATTGGTTTTGCATAATAGCTCCCCTTTAAATCATTTGGGTTTTGCCTTCAAAGCATTCCTGTATCAAGGGACATACTCCCCGAGTTTGTAAACAACCAAAAAATGATGTTGTAGTAATAAGAACAAGAACAAGAAAAATAAATGATAGCAAAACCAATGCAGTTTCTCTCCTCCTCTCCTTGTACATTCTTGGCTCGCAGGTTATAGGTTATACATCATTTTAGCTGTTTGCAAATGCACCAAATCATTTAATTTCAATAATTGTGATTTATTAAATAAAGGGTTTGTATGTTCTCTATATCCAACATTATGTATTATTCTAATTGATCTTTTTTGTAACACAGTAAGTGAATGAAGCGCACATTTGTAGTTGTTTCCCCATATTTCTACACAATAACTCAGATATGTAACACTAGTGAGCAGTAGAGAATATGAAGTGATTTTTGGTCTAGAACAGTGGTTCTTAACCTGGGTTCGGTGAGTCGGGGTCAGGGGTTCGGCGGAGGTCAAAACACACCCGACTCATCGTGTGAATAAAAACTTCTCCTTATCAGCTTTACGGATACGGCAACAGCAGAAGTCAGACTGATTTGCAGGTGTGTAATTTGTTGTGAGTTTATGCACTGTGTTGGTTTTGTTGTTTGAACAAGGTGATGTTCATGCAAGGTTCATTTTGTGCACCAGTAAAAAAAACATGGTAACACTTTAGCATGGGAAACATATTCACCATTATTAGTTGATTATTAACATGCAAATTAGTAACCAATTGGCTCTTAACTAGTCATTATTAAGTACTTATTAATTCCTTATTTCGGCATGGCCTTATTATAACCCTAAACCTCTAACCCTAACCCGAACCCGAACCCTAACCCTAACCAAATAACTCTAAATTAAGTCTTTGTTACTTTAGAATATGTTGCCCATACTAAAGTGTTACCAAAAACATACTGTATAATAACTTTGTCTTGAATTTGAAAAAAAAAGGGGGGTTCGGTGAATGCGCATATGAAACTGGTGGGGTTCGGTACCTCCAACAAGGTTAAGAACCACTGGTCTAGAACATGTTTTGCTTTATTCATTATTGACGTGTTTCTTGCTACTTTATGTTGTATATTTTTTTTTACATGAGATTTCCAATTCATTTTATCATCTATTATTACACCCCAAAATTTGTTTTCTTTTACCCTTTCAATATCTACTCCGTCTATTTGTATTTGTGTTTGACTTTCTCTCCTACTGTTCCCACACAGCATTATTTTAGTTTTACTGAGATTATTTTTAATTTGTTCATTTCTTCTGTTATTATTTGTACTATCTTCTGTGTGTTCTCTCCTGAACAAAATGCAGTTGTATCATCTGCAAATAATACTAACTTTAAGTCCTTTGTAACTTTACAAATGTCATTTATATAGAGATTGAACAATTTTGGTCCGAGTATTGATCCCTGAGGTACGCCACAAGATATTTTTAGCTCTCTGGAAGTGTGTTCGCCTATCTTCACGTATTGCTTCCTGTTGGTTAAGTACTTTCTAACCCAGTTCAAGACCAACCCTCTGATTCCATACCTTTCTATTTTGTTTATTAAGATGCTGTGATTAATTGTGTCAAATTACTTTGTTAAATCCATAAACACTGCAGCAGCACATTTTTTACTATCTATTGCATTTGTGATATCTTCCGTTATATCGATTAATTCCATTGATGTTGAGATGTTGGCTCAATGTTGGCTGTTGAGTGTTTCATTTTTATTTATGAATTTGTCTAATCTGTTGTTAAACAGTTTTTCAATGTTTTTAGAAAATTGACACCAGAGAATAGATGCCATTGTTACTCTGCGCAGTCACAGGCACGTCAGCTTGCTTCAAGGTGACCTGTTATGCAAAACCAACTTTTCCGAACTATTGGTACCTGTTTATGTGTATTTGGGATCTGCATGAGTCCCGAAAATTTGAAATCAAACCTTGGAGGCATTGCAGAAATATTTAAAAAACAATCTTTTGGAAACCGTTTTGAATTCATCCAACTTGTGTTGTTTTTCCAATTGGTAATATCAGCAAATATCTCCATATATGGTAGACATTTACCCAAAGAGCTTTGCGCGAGTGCACTATTGTAATCAGGCATTGTGGTGAGTAAGTTCCTTAGTTTTCCTCTATCTTTTTGTTGTAGGTCAGACTGGCTCGTACACAAGAATCTGAATCTAAATCAGCTTTATTGCCAATATATATTTAACAAGGAATTTGACTTGGTAGACTGTGATCTCTTTGTTCAATGCCAGAAACAAAGAAAATTGTAACAACTATGCATCCTCCGCTGTTGCCATTTTAATAAAAGCAGAGTATAGTTCAAACTTATATCTATGAGTAGACTCTAGGGTTTCACTGACATGTAGTTGATTGTGGTGCACCGCCGTGCCAAAATAAAAGCTGCCAAAACTTAATAGGGTTTTTTTTTTTTACATGAAAACATATTTAAGTAATATATTGTATAATTGGATATGTTTAAGCACTAATGGCCATAATTAGTTTAAAAAACATCTCAAATATCATACAAATGTTCCTCTATGCTTTACTTAAAATAAAAAAAAAAAAGGTGCATCTGAATCACGTGTCTACAGCTGATCACACACCAGTAATTGGTTAAAGTAAGGAGAGAAAAGAAGTTCAAAAGAAAATATATTTCAAGTTAACTCATGCATTTCTTATTCAAACCTGTAAAAATTACCCTAATTTTGATAATAATATCGACAGTAATGTCTTACTTTACGTCGTATGGACATCTCTTTGTGGAGTTTTCATGTTCTCCCCATGTGTGGGTTTTCTTCGGGTACTCCGACTTCCTCCCACATTCCAAAAATATGCATGTTAGGTTCACTGGAGACTCTAAATTGCCCATTGGTATGAATATGTGTGTAAATGACTATTTGTCTATATATGTGCCCTGCCATTGGTCCTGCTAGTTTTCGCCTGTCAAAGAGCTGGCCCATTGCATATTAGCATTAAGCTAGCGGCATTACGGCCAATCTTGCTACGGTATAATTGATTAGAATTTATTTTTTTCAGTTTATTTCCAAACTGTATTATTTATTTAACATGATTCCTACATGTATGTGCACTTAATGTGTAAATTAGTGTACTTTCCTCTGTGTGCTTAGTTTTACAGGAACTTCATTGTTGAAAATATCAATAAACCACCTCGAATACATTTTTTTCCATCACGAATTTAAAGGACTGGTTACGTATTTGGCAAAGTAAGTTCCAACATTCAGGGAAGGAAGAATATAGTGTGACCTGTGTTACATTTTACAATAATCAGCAACAATTTAAAAGTAGAGCAAAATGATGAAAAAAAATATGTTAAAAGGGAACTGCTCTTTTTTGGGAAATGTGCCTATTGTTCACAATCATTATGAGAGACAAGAAGAGAGATTTATTTTTTTGAATGCCGTCTAAGTCGTAAATAAACAAAAGTCTGGTTACATAGGAGTCAATGTGGGTCCTCTATTCTGCTCATAAAGCCCTCTAAATCGCCATCCAAAAAACTCCAACAAAATACACACACACACACAAACACACACACGCACACCAGTGAAGTTGGCACGTTGTGTAAATTATAAAAAAAAACAGAATACAATGATTTGCACATTTTTTTCAACTTACATTCAATTGAATACACTGCAAAGACAAGATATTTACCGTAATTTCCGGACTATAAGCCGCACCAGCTAAATTTAGGGGAAAATACAGATTGCTCCATATATAAGCCGCACCCGACTATAAGCCGCAGGGTTTTGATGTGTAATTACCGTAGTATATAGGGGTTCCTGCTACCACGGAGGGGATTGTCCGGACAGAGATGACTGTTTGGGAACGCAAAGCGTCCCATTTATTAACAATAAATCTTTCAATCATTCAATCAAACTTTCACATCTTTGACATGGCGAACAGCATCCGTGCAGAGTACAAATAATACAACGGCGCAAAGTAATACAAAGTGCTCGCATGTACGTTATCAAAATAACCAGCCTACCGGTATATGAAAAGTCAGTCTTTAATCATTGTGTCATCGTCTTCCTCCTGCGTACTAAAACCACCTAAATCCTCTTCGTCTGTGTCGGAGAAGAACAGGCCGTAAATAAGCCGCACCCTTGTATAAGCCGCAGGGACCAGAACGAGGGGAAAAAGTAGCGGCTTATAGTCCGGAAATTACGGTAATGTTCGAAATGAGAAACGTATTTTTTTTGCTAAAAAAACATTAAATTAGAATTTAGTGGCAGCAACACATTGCAAAAAAAATGGCAAAGGGGTGTTTTTAACTATGTGTTACATGGCCTTTCCTTTTAACAACACTCAGTAAACATTGGGAACTGAGGAGACCAATTTTTTAAGCTTTTCAGGTGGAATTTTCTCTCATTCTTGCTTGATGTACAGCTTAAGTTGTTCAACAGTCAGGGGTCTCCGTTGTCGTATTTTAGGCTTCATATTGCGCCACACATTTTCAATGGGAAACAAGTCTGGACTACAGGCTGGCTTTCATCAGGGGAGGTTGGAGGTTCCAAGATGGCGCCAGTATGTGCTGTGGCTTGCCGTCTCTTGCTGTCAGCTTTGCTTGTTTTTGTGCTGTTCGCGTCTTTTGTTGTCTCTGTCAAATCACTGTTTGTGTATGACCGCCAAACGCTGTTGGATCTTTGTCCCTCTCACACGGATATGATCAACTTCGACGTTGGTTTTACAACGTCCCAGTCAGCTTTCTCATCTGGCTGGATTCCTGCCTTCCTTTTTCGCCCCCTGGCTCCTCTCCCCCGGCGAAAGAGTCATCGGCGCCGCGGTAAACGTGGCGGCCAGCTGGTGAAAGTTAGGGCACTCCTGCCCCGGCTTTCCGTGGCTTCCCGAAAGAGGTATGGTCCGGTACCTGGTTTCTTCCTGCACCCACGTTTGCTGGATCCCGCCGGGTCCTGGATTGTTCCTGTCGTCGGTCTGCAGGGGGAAACTCGCCCGCCTCGCTCCTGCTGTCCCCGCCCCCGGAGGCGCGGAGTGAATTCCCGCCACCTGCGGGCTCTGTGTCGGGCCCCACCCGGATCAGCAGCGGCCTTGGAAACGCCGGCCCCCGTTAAGTTCGGTCTTGTTAACGCAAGATCCTTGACAAACAAAACATTTATCCTGAAGGATTTATTCGTCTCCCGCGGACTGGACTTCCTCTGTGTGACGGAGACATGGCTGAGAACTGGTGAGTTCGCTCCTCTAAATGAACTTTTATCACCGGAGTGCTCGTATTTTAATTCTCCGCGGTCGTCTGGCCGAAAAGGAGGAGGATTAGCAGTCGTTTTTAAAAATGACTTTAAATGCCGTCAGATCCGCTTGCAATCCTCCTTTTCAAGCTTCGAACTTTGAACTGGGTCTTTCTGATGTTGTCCTGTGTGCCGTCGTCTATCGACCACCCAAGTACCACAAAGACTTCATAAATGACTTATCTGAATTTCTGGCCTAAATCCTGCCCAAATATGATCGTGTTCTTATTGTTGGTGACTTTAATATTCACACCTGCTGCCCAGACGAACCTCTATCCAGGAGCTTCCTGAATGTCATTGACTCTTTTAACTTTGTACAGTCTGTGTCTGGTTCCACACATGAACGCGGGCATACACTAGACCTTGTACTGTCTTATGGTTTTAATGTTGACAATGTCGTTGTTGGTGATGCTGTGTTTTCTGATCAGAGTCCTGTTATGTTCAATTTAAGTTTGGACTTTGATGTAAAACCACTTGCCGTGCGTCATGGCCGTGTTATTAGGTCTGACACCGCAGCCACCTTCTCCCCTTTATTCACTGTCTCCATGCAAAGTATACGCCGAGGGACGGCGTGGCGAAGTTGGTAGAGTGGCTGTGCCAGCAATCGGAGTGTTGCTGGTTACTGGGGTTCAATTCCCACCTTCTACCTTCCTAGTCACGTCCGTTGTGTCCTTGGGCAAGACACTTCACCCTTTGCCTCTGATGGCTGCTGGTTAGCGCCTTGCATGGCAGCTCCCGCCATCAGTGTGTGAATGTGTGTGTGAATGGGTAAATGTGGAAATACTGTCAAAGCGCTTTGAGTACCTTGAAGGTAGAAAAGCGCTATACAAGTATAACCCATTTATCATTATTTATCATTTATCATTATACCACACTCTGCAGACACTGAACAATTGATGTGCTCTTTTCTTTCTACATGTTCTGAGGTTCTGGAGAGTATAGCGCCCCTCAGAGCTATACGTCCAAAGCCAATACAGGAGCCTTGGCTCAATGAAACCACACGCACAGCTCGGCGTGAGTGGTGAAGGGCGGAGCGCAAGTGGAAAGGGGATCACTTGGAAGTCTCCTATCAAATTTTAAAAGAAAACTGTCAGGACTATCAAAGTGTGGTTAAAGCTGAGAAAACAAAATATCTGTCAGACTTAATTTTAAATAGTATCAGCAAGCCACGTGTTCTTTTTAATACTATTAGTTATGTTCTTAATCCGAATCCAGCCACTTTACTGGAGATGACAAGTGAAACTTGTGAAGCATTTATCTCCTTTTTTAACGATAAGGTTGCTTCTATTCGGGCAAATCTTTCTCGTTCTCCATTGAGTTTTAATGTGGTCACTCAGTTCTCTGCTGTGTTTTGTCAGTTTGAGCCTGTGTCCATACCTGAGCTTACAGGAATAGTCGACAAACTAAAACCCTCGTCCTGTCCCAAAGACCCAGTCCCCCCTCGCTTTTTTAAAGAAATCTGGGACACTATTGACTTGTCTGTTAGGGACATCATCAACAGCAGCTTGATTTCTGGCTGTGTCCCCTCTTTTTGTAAAAGAGCTGTTGTTGAGCCTTTGATTAAAAAAACAGGTCTAGATCCTACAAGTTTGTCAAATTATCGGCCCACTTCCAAATTACCTATTGTGTCAAAAATTCTGGAGAAATGTGTTTTAGCGCAACTGCAGCCTTTTTTAGATGAAAATAGCACTTTAGATCCATTTCAGTCTGGATACAAAGCTTTGCACAGTACTGAATCTGCACTTTTAAAGGTTTTTAATGACTTGCTTTTAATGTCTGATTCTGGCAGCTCTGCCATTTTAGTGCTTTTAGATCTTACAGCTGCATTTGACACAGTCGACCACACAATTCTTTTAGAGCGCCTGAGAGACTGTGTGGGTGTCAGGGGGACTGCATTAGAGTGGTTCAGATCCTACCTGTCAGAGAGGTCCTTCTCTGTCAGGCTGGGGGACGCCACCTCTTCTTCTGCTCCGCTTTACTGTGGTGTCCCCCAGGGATCTATTCTAGGCCCCATCCTGTTTTCACTATACATTCTCCCTCTTGGAGAGATTTTTAAGAGACATGGAGTGTTCTATCACTTTTATGCAGATGACTGCCAAATTGGCTAAATTGGGGCCCTGAACAGGACTTCCGGTTCCGGTTCACCGTGCGTGACTGCTCGCCGTCTGTTCGCTGTTGCGAAAAAGGCTAAGTATCGCTCTATCTGTGTGCTTTTAATTGTTCTACAGCTTTCTTTATCACTTCTCAAACATATTTAGTGGTACTATTTAACTTGCAAATCACCCGATCTCTGTCCCACCACCCTTTCCTCAGCTAGCTAGCTGCTAAGCTAGCGTGGAGAAAGGCAGCGCCGGTCAGAAGGTAAGTAGGAAGCTACTCCCGCAGACCGCGACCACTTCCCTGAGGACAGCAGGAACTTCACTCGGTGACAGAAAACACTGTGAGTAATGGCTTCCTGCGCGTCTTGCACCATACTCACGGAGAGGTTGGCTCTGCTAGAGGGCCGTGTCCGCCAGTTAGAGCAGAGTAATGTCGTAACTTTAGATGTTGCGGACACATCTGCTAGCGTTAGCTGTAGCGAGCTAACTAGCCCAGCTTGTTTGATTGATTGATTGAGACTTTTATTAGTAGGTTGCACAGTGAAGTACATATTCCGTACAATTGACCACTAAATGGTAACACCCGAATAAGTTTTTCAACTTGTTTAAGTCGGGGTCCACTTAAATTGATTCATGATACAGATATATACTATCATATATACTATCATCATAATACAGTCATCACACAAGATAATCACATTGAATTATTTACATTATTTACAATCAGGAGTGTGGAGGGAGGGTGGGGTGGGGTGGGGATATGGACATCAAGTAGTGGACATAGAGAGAGAGAGAGAGAGAGAGAGAGAGAGAGAGAGAGAGAGAGAGAGAGAGAGAGAGAGAGAGAGAGAGAGAGAGAGAGAGAGATCAGAAGGCATAAGAAAAAGAATCTGCATTTGATTGTTTACATTTGATTATTAGCAATCCGGGGAGGGTGTTAGTTTAGGGTTGTAGCTGCCTGGAGGTGAACTTTTATAGCGGTTTTGAAGGAGGATAGAGATGCCCTTTCTTTTATACCTGTTGGGAGCGCATTCCACATTGATGTGGCATAGAAAGAGAATGAGTTAAGACCTTTGTTAGTTCGGAATCTGGGTTTAACGTGGTTAGTGGAGCACCCCCTGGTGTTGTGGTTATGGCGGTCATTTACGTTAAGGAAGTAGTTTGACATGTACTTCGGTATCAGGGAGATGTAGCGGATTTTATAGACTAGGCTCAGTGCAAGTTGTTTAACTCTGTCCTCCACCTTGAGCCAGCCCACTTTAGAGAAGTGGGTAGGAGTGAGGTGGGATCTGGGTTGGAGGTCTAGAAGTAACCTGACTAGCTTGTTCTGAGATGTTTGGAGTTTAGATTTGAGGGTTTTGGAGGTGCTAGGGTACCAGGAGGTGCATGCGTAATCGAAAAAGGGTTGAACGAGAGTTCCCGCCAGAATCCTCAAGGTGCTTTTGTTGACCAGAGAGGAAATTCTGTAGAGAAATCTCGTTCGTTGGTTAACCTTTTTGATTACCTTGGTTGCCATTTTATCACAGGAAAGGTTAGCCTCTAGAATGGAACCTAGGTAGGTGTAGCAGTCCTAAGCGGCCTACAAGCTACGGTGTACCGGTTGAGACGCATAATAGATTTAGCTCTTTAGCTAGTCCTACACCCCAGTCTACCGGGCACCACACCTTAGTCATAGGGGACTCCATCACCCGAAACATAAAGCTTAGCAAACCAGCCACAGTAAAGTGTATCCCCGGGGCCAGAGCACCTGACATTGAAGCTAATCTTAGGGAGCTAACTCGCAACAGGCCTAGTAAACACGTACGACAGGCTAATCGCACCACTAATTATGCGAATATAGTTGTACACGTTGGCTCCAATGACACTAGAATGAGACAGTCAGAGATTACAAAGAGAAACATAGCCAGGACTTGTGATCTCGCCAGAAAGATGTCCAGGCATCGAGTAATTGTCTCTGGCCCCCTGCCTGCGAGAGGCAATGATGAGAGATATAGCAGATTAGTCTCGCTTAACAAGTGGCTGGCTAGCTACTGTAGGCAACAGGGACTAACGTTTATCGATAACTGGCCCTCTTTCTGGGGCAAACCAGGCTTGTTTGTTTTTGGTCCGGCCCTCACTGACTTGGGACCATTGCAAAATTATGTGCGTCCCAAAGTCACCAGCCTTTGCGTCACTATAGACAGCGATTTTAAATTTGACAAAAAAGTCAATGGCGTTTTAAAATCGTGTTTTTATTATCTTCGTCTTTTAGTAAAGGTAAAACCATTTTTATCTTTTAACCTTTTTGAACAAGTCGTGCATGCTTTTATTTCATGTCGCCTGGACTACTGCAATGCACTTTATGCTGGCATTAGCCAAAAAGCTCTCTCCAGGTTGCAGTCAGTTCAGAACGCGGCAGCACGACTTTTAACAGGGGCCAGGAAACGCGAGCATATAACCCCAATTCTTCAGAGTTTGCACTGGCTCCCTGTTCATTTTAGAATTGATTTTAAAACCTTGCTGTTTGTTTTTAAAGCTTTACATGGACTGGCACCTCAGTATATCTCGGTCCTCATCCAAATTTACACTCCTGCGCGCGCTCTGAGGTCCGAGAGCCAGCTCCAGCTCGTGGTGTCTAGGACGAGACTTAAAACCAGGGGAGACAGGGCCTTTTCTGTGGAACACTCTGCCCCTCCATGTTCAAACTGCTTCCACAGTGGAGTGTTTTAAGTCTCGCCTTAAGACCCACTTTTATTCTTTGGCTTTTAACACTACGTGAGTTGTGTGGTCTTCTGTCCTCTGTTGTCCTCTGTGTTTTTTATACATTTTTAAGACTAGTTTACTGTTTTAATTGGTTTTACCCTTTAAAATTGTTTTTAATCATATTTATTTTTTATATTGGTTTTCTATTCATTTATTTTTTGTTTTTATTCAGTCATTAGTGTAGCATAATATTGTTTTTAATATTGTTTTTAACATGGCTGTGCAGCACTTTGGAAACATTCTTGTTGTGTAAATGTGCTATATAAATAAAGTGGATTGGATTGGATTGAAAAGGGTGGAGTGCCATCTCCGGGTTGGGGAGGATATCTTGCCCCAAGTGGAGAAGTTCAAGTACCTCAGAGTCTTGTTCACGAGTGAGGGAAGAGTGGATCGTGAGATCGACAGGCTGATCGGTGCGGCGTCTTCAGTAATGCGGACGCTGTATCGGTCTGTTGTGGTGAAGAAGGAGCTGAGCCGCAAGGCAAAGCTCTCAATCTACCGGTCGATCTACGTTCCCATCCTCACCTATGGTCATGAGCTTTGGGTTATGACCGAAAGGACAAGATCACGGGTACAAGCGGCCGAAATGAGTTTCCTCCGCCGGGTGGCGGGTCTCTCCCTTAGAGATAGGGTGAGAAGCTCTGTCATCCGGGAGGAGCTCAAAGTAAAGCCACTGCTCCTCCACATCGAGAGGAGCCAGATGAGGTGGTTCGGGCATCTGGTCAGGATGCCACTCGAACGCCTCCCTAGGGAGGTGTTTAGTGCACGTCCGACCGGTAAGAGGCCATGGGGAAGACCCAGGACACGTTGGGAAGACTATGTCTCCCGGCTGGCCTGGGAACGCCTCGGGATCCCCCGGGAAGAGCTGGACGAAGTGGCTGGGGAGAGGGAAGTCTGGGCTTCCCTGCTTAGGCTGCTGCCCCCGCGACCCGACCTCGGATAAGTGGAGGAAGATGGATGGATGGATGGATGGATTGGATTGAATCTAGTACCTGTACTCTTTTACTACGAAGCCACGCTGTTGTAACACGTGCCGAATGTGGCTTGGCATTGTCTTGCTAAAATAAGCAGGGGAATCCATGAAAAAGACATTGCTTGGATGGCAACATATGTTGCTCCAAATCCTTTATGTACCTTTCAGCATTAATGGGGCCTTCACAGATGTGTAAGTTACCCATGCCTTGGGCACTAATACACCCCCATACCATCACAGATGCTGGCTTTTGAACTTTGCGCCTATAACAGTCCGGATGGTTCTCTTCCTCTTTGGTCCGGAGGACATGACATCCACAGTTTTTTAAAAACAATTTGAAATGTGGACTCGTCAGACCACAGAACACTTTTCCACTTTGCATCAGTCCATCTTAGATGAGCTCGGGCCCAGAAAAGCCGGCGGCGTTTCTGGGTGTTGATAAAAGGCTTTTGCTTTGCATAGTAGAGTTTTAACTTGCACTTGCAGATGTAGCGACAAACTGTAGTTACTGACAGTGGTTTTCTGATGTGGTGATATCCTTTACACACTGATGTCCCTTTTTGATGCAGTACTGCCTGAGGGATCGAAAGTCAAGGCTGTGCCGCTTACGTGCAGTGATTTCTCCAGATTCTCTGAACCTTTTGATGATATTACAGGCCGTAGATGGTGAAATCCCTAAATTTCTTGCAATAGCTCATTGTGAAAAATGCTGTTCTTAAACTGTTCGACAATTTGCTCACGCATTTGTTCACAATGTGGTGACTTTCGCCCCATCCTTGTTTGTGAATGACTGAGCATTTCATGGAAGCTGCTTTTATACCCGGTCATGGCACCCACCTGTTCCCAATTTGCCTTTTCACCTGTGGGATGTTCCAAATAAGTGTTTGATGAGCATTCCTCAACTTTCTCAGTCTTTTTTGCCACTTGTGCCAGCTTTTTCGAAACATGTTGCAGGCATCAAATTCCAAATGAGCTAATATTTGCAAAAAAAACAACAAAGTTTAACAGTTCGGACGTTAAGTATCTTGTCTTAAAGTACCCATGATTGTCACACATACACTAGGTGTGGCGAAATTATTCTCTGCATTTGACCCATCACCCTTGATCACCCCCTGGGAGGTGAGGGGAGCAGTGAGCAGCAGCAGTGGCCGCACCAGGGAATCATTTTTGGTGATTTGACGCCCAATTCCAACCCTTGATGCTGAGTGCCAAGCAGGGAGGTAATGGGTCTCATTTTTATAGTCTTTGGTATGACTCGGCCGGGGTTTGAACTCACAACCTACCCATCTCAGGGCGGACACTCTAACCACTTAGCAGTCTATTCAGTTGAATATAGGTTGAAAAGGATTTGCAAATCATTGTATTCTGTTTTTGTATATATCCAGTCGCGATCAAAAGTTTACATAGACTTGTGAAGGACATAATGCCATGGCTGTCTTTAGTTTCCAATAATTTCTACAACTCTTATTTTTTTGTGATAGAGTGATTGGAGCACATACTTGTTGGTCACAAAAAACATTGATGAAGTTTGGTTCTGTTATGAATGTATTATGGGTCTACTGAAAATGTGTTTTTCTGACATGGACTTGTTTCTTTAGCATTGTCCACACGTTTAAGTCAGGACTTTGGGAAGGCCATTCTAAAACCTTCATTCTAGCCTGATTTAGCCATTCCTTTACCACTTTTGACGTGTGTTTGGGGTTATTGTCCTGTTGGAACACCCAAATGCACCCAAGACCCAACCTCCGGGCTGATGATTTTAGGTTGTCCTGAAGAATTTGGAGGTAATCCTCCTTTTTCATTGTCTTGGTCAAAAATTCAACCAGAAGTTTGTGCCTGGCTACCGAAAGCGCCTTATTGCAGTGAAACTTGCTAAGGGACATGTAACCAAATATTAACATTGCTGTATGTATACTTTTGACCCAGCAGATTTGGTCACATTTTCAGTAGACCCATAATAAATTCATAAAAGAACCAAACTTCATGAATGTTTTTTGTGACCAACAAGTATGTGCTCCAATCACTCTGTCACAAAAAAATAAGAGTTGTAGAAATGATTGGAAACTCAAGACAGCCATGACATTATGTTCTTTACAAGTGTATGTAAACTTTTGATCACAACTGTAATGCTAGGTGAACACAGGTCTCAGATACTGTCATTCATGTTCTTGCAACAAGACAAACTTCCCTTAGTTGAGTAACATTTTGAGCGCACTTCCTGTTAACAATGTTACACACTGTTGTACAAAGCATCCCAAAAAATGGGGCAACATGTTATACCTCTTTTAATGCAATACAACGCTGCTTAACTGCTGTTGCTGGTACAGTTAGGCCTCAAGGCTAATGTGTGACAGAGTAGAGTCTTAAAAGATTAGTGTGCTGCTAAGTCAAGCTGTTTGCTCCGCAGACTGTCAGGGGACAAATAAACCTTGATGCTTGCGATCATTGCTGCACTCACCAGTGCACATCTTCTTGAAGTCCTCATAGTCCGTCCCTTGTTCTGCAGGCACGATCATGGAGCCTTGGTATTTAAACACAGCCCTGCAAGACGGAGAAGAAGACAATGAGCACTGAGTTGATTTGTGTTCTTTTCCCACAATGTGTTGATTGTGTGAGACGCCCATGCAAGGTGGCACTTTGTGTGGCAGCTATGTGTCACTACTGCCATCATGTTCTCCATCTGAATACAGGACAAAGGAAATTACTTCTACTCCGCCAGGCCTCTACTGAAAAAAGGGGCAGGGCAACACAAGCTGCATGTGGTGTTTTTTTTCAGACAATATTCATGTACGGACATGCACAAGAATTCTGACAAGCCAAATCAGGTCTTTGTTTATTTTAAGCTATTTTATCAGGGTTCATTCTTTATGTCTGTGCTGAGTAATGTTATCTCCATGCAGCCAGTAAACATTACTGAGGGCGGTTAACAACTATTCATAACGGGAACTACATTGTTTCGCGGATTAAATTGATTGATAACGTACATCCCCGGCGTAGTGTTTTTGTAGGCGGTAACGTAAACACATAATATGTCAAGCAAACATAACACACTCACCAGTTTGTGTCCGTATTGTCGTCTCTTACTTGGTTGTAAGCCTCCCGGCAACCCTCTTTATCGATCTGGGTTGCCATTTTTCTGATAACAAGGGAGTTAAGACTGTTGAAGTGATCAACGTACAGTACTGCGACGCGGAGCTAGCTTAATTGTCATGCAGCGACACAGCGGCTAAAAAATAAAAACTCAAAATGTTGTACAAATAACCACTGTAGCGAAGATGAACCGGTCGAAACGGAATAAGTATATCGTTCTCTCGGACGCTTGGTGCATTTCCTGTATGTGGCCGCTTTATGGGCGTTGGTGATGTGACTGGGAGTCCATCAAGCTTCCGGTAGAGACAAGTCGACTCACTTCCGCCTTCTGGGGCTCGTCGGCGTCGTAGCAATTTCCGTGCGGAATTTTCAAAATAATACGACATGACTCAGGCGAGTTGCAACCGAGTGGCATTGTATTATATTTAGAATTAAAATAAGAAATATTCTAGGCTTTTTATTTTAATTGTTCATCCTTCCCTATTATTCTATTCTGCCCCCAAAATAGGTTCCACTAGATGTAGATCATATTTCAAAATGTTTAAATAATTAGTACAATCACCGAGTTGCAACCGAGTGACGTTGTATTATATTTAGAATTTAAATAAGAAATAGTCTATTCATTTTTTTTTTTAGATTTTTCATACTTCCCTATTATTTATTATATTCTGCCTCCAAAATAGGTTCCACTAGATGTAGAGCGTATTTTGAAATTTTTAAATAATTAGTACAATCACCGAGTTGCAACCGAGTGGCATTGTATTATATTTAGAATTTAAATAAGATTTTTTTTTTTTTTAGATTTTGTATCCTTCCCTATTATTCTATTTTGCCCCCAAAATAGGTTCCACTAGATGTAGATCATATTTACAAATGTTTTAATAATTAGTAGAGTTGTCCGATAATATCGGCCTGCCGATATAATCGGCCGATAAATGCTTTAAAATGTAATATCGGAAATTATCTGTATCGTTTTTTTTATTGGTATTGTTTTTAAAAAATATATATATTTTTATTTTTATTTTTTATTAAATCAACATAAAAAAACAAGATACACTTACAATTAGTGCACCAACCCCAAAAAACCTCCCTCCCCCAT